>NW_005842820.1:0-8196 GCF_000455745.1 Alligator sinensis | reverse complement strand
TTTCCCTGTCTTTCTTAATAATCAACTATGCTTGGCTGCTGAGCACTTTAGCCATTATTGATAGACTGATTTCTTGTAGGCATTACAGCTGACATGAGGCTTTCATTGGGATTTGAAAGAGGAGATTGTAATAGCCTTGCAAATTAACTCAGAGAGGGTGTTCAACATATAAAAGACAGGGTGGAAAAAGTGGCAGAGATGCTTGTGGAAGATTACCTTTGTGATGATATTACTTTTATGAATAAATGTTAGCATATGGTGTTGATTTTTTAAATAAATGGGCACAAAATATCTAGGTATAGTAATAAATATACACTTTTTAAGTTTGTTAGAAAATGAATTATTCCAAAATTATTATGATTAAGGCTGAGAGTGTACACATGTGTTTATGTAGGACTTTTCAGTTGACTTAGTTTTGACCTAGATGGACATCAGTTTTCCATTACAACAATGCATGCCAGAGCAAAAGATCCCAGAGTACTTTCAAGATGTTTTTAATCTACAAAGAAAAAAAATCAAACCATGTATTCCAGGTGCTTCAAGATGCCTTATGTTCTCGGCAGAGGTGTAACTGTTGTACAATGAAAAATTAGGACAAAAAGGTGTTGATTGAAGGGAAGTATTGCTTTTAATATATTTATATAATGAGGCATCTTTATATTTAATATGAGGAGAGAGAGAGTACCAGGTAAATTGATTCAATATAAAGTTTTTATCATCATAGCTGTGTTATTCAAGTGGTAAAACCACAAATGAGTTATGTCAGTTACCTCAAATGAATGCTGTTAAAAACTTTATACCAAACCATACTTTCATGCATTCTGTTTATGGTACATGTTAGAGGAAAACTATTTTAGGAATATTTTAGAGACCTCTAAAACATTTTATTGGGACTATTTTTTATCTCTCTCCTTTCTCTAAATCCTTAAGGGCTCAATTCGAATGCCACTAAAATTAATGGACAGGTTCCCATTAAATCAATACAGCTCCTTGTTACTCTGAATCCAGCTGTACACAGGGGTCAAGGGGAGCCATGACAACCCCTAAACATCTAAAATAGCTATTATCAATATAAAAATATCTTGGTTTCCAAGTTCAGTATCTCAGTCCATTTTAGGGCAAAGGGGTAAATGCTGCTTTTGTCCTCTTTACAGGACTTACACTGCAGACTCATGAGAGAGCACACTTTGAAATTTGATATTTTTATAGATAGTAAAGATACCTCTGTTGTAGGATGGTATATTGATCACCCTGAGGCTTGAGGGAGAGAGGAAATGTTTCTCTAGCAGTTTGATTCCCTCCCTCCCCTCCCCATGGCAACTCTTGAACCTGCTCTGAAATTTGGAATATCAGTCACAGTCCTGGTGGATATGGATCCCTAGGCCGAGTGCACGTGAAATTTGTACAAGGTTACAACTAGTGCCCTCTCTACACCTTCCAGGTATTGCACAATTAACTGGTTAATTGTGCAATTGCTTTAAGACCAGCTACATGTGCAAAACACTTCTCATGCTATAAAGCTCCAACCAGCTATAAAGTTAGACCTCAGAAATATGTACTAACTTTACAGCTGATTGTTCCCCAGCTTTAATTTGCACATGTAGCGAGGTATCCCGTGGCTGGGAGCCCTGTCAGATGACAGGGTTCCCAGCTGCAAGGGTGCACCATGCCCAGCTGGGGCTGGGAGTCCAACAACCAAGGAGACTCTCAGCCATGGCAGCTGCAAAAGGTGTGTGGTGGCAACATGTCTCTCCCACTGTGGAGCCCCTGGAATTGGGAGATCACACCTGCTGTGGTCTTCCAGCCTTGGGGGCTCCCTGCACCAGCTGCCATGCACCATGGCTGCCATGATCTCCCAGTTCTGGGAGTTTCACGCACCCCCCAGACTGGGTGATCACAGCTGCTATGATCTACCAGTCCCAGGAGCTTCATGAACCCCTGCAGCTGGGAGATTGTGGCAGATGTCTTCCAGTTGTGGGGGTGCACTGGGTGTCCCCACAGCTGGGAGCCCCTCAACTAACCCCCAGTCACAATAGCTTCCTTCTTACCAGTGCAGGGGGAGTCTGGGATCAGGCTCTGTCTGCACCAGCAATAAAGCATGATGAGATCTAATGGACAATCCCAAATTGTATCTCCTGCCATGCATGTGTGACATGGCATGAGGTGTGATTGTGTAGGTTGTGCATTAGATCCCACTGTGCCTTTATCTACACATGTAGAGGGGCCCTGTAATGCAGCCTGCAATTTTTTCAGATACATGTAATAACTGCCAAGTAAGGAGTGGTTATATATCTTAGCAAAAGTATAAATACAGACATACGCACAGACTAACTACTTTGTTTTGGAAGAAGTTGCATCTGTTTTAAATCTGCTTTTAAAAAAAATAATTGCATAGGAAGCTGCAGTGTATTGTCTCTCTGAATGCTATAAAGTCTGTATTTATCTATGGGTATATTTTGTTGTTAAGTAAAATATTTTGCTTTTGCATAGCTGCATGGAGAGGCTTGCGCAAGTCTTAAGAAATTATGAATCCACAATCAGAAAAATGTTCAAAGAAGATGGTGGTGCAGTTTAAAATTGTCCCAGGGAAGCCCTGAACATCCCTGAAATCAGTTTTTATTATGCATTGGATACACTGATCTGTCCCTGACCCTGGAAGGATCTCATCTGCTGTATTTTCGTATGGATGAATGCTGTTGAATAATTTTTCTGCTGCACTTAGAAACAAACATGCTTCCCTTCAGCTTTAGCCTTGCAGAAGTTCCTGCTCCACCATTTTTTTTTTTTTCTTTCTGGAATATACCTATTTACAATGGCCTGAGTCCTAGTCTTCATGTATGCTCTTTTTTACAGTGTGCAAACCAGGGGTATTAGTGAGATGGAGGATCATGTTCTATACATTTTTGGTAGGCGTCTCTGTTGAGACCCGAGTGCCAAGGATAAGCTGCTAATGTTTACAGTGACTTTCTGCACACAGTAGTTCTGTGATTCAGGCACTGAAGTGGATTTTTCTCATCTTTAGCAACGAAGGTCCAGAGCAGGCCTGTAGCCAGGGCATGAATGTGAAGCATTTCACAAGAGGCACTCCCCTTCCTTTCTAGTCTTCCCACATACTCTTTTAATTGAACTGAAGGAATGGTGTGCCTCTCCACCCAGTTCCTGTTCTGTTCTCTGTCTCTTGGCTGGGACATTTTGTGGCCCCATCAAGAGTAGACGTGAAGGCAACAATGTCCAAATGCTACACTGTGCAAAGTCCGATTCCTATCCTGGGCTCTCCAGATGCACCTTTCACTCTCTTCAAACTTTTTATTAAGCTTTACCACTGTTTGAATTGTTATACTCACTTTTGAATGACACAGGCTAACGAACAGGATTGTATACCTCATAGCTCCTTCCTGATGTACAGGAGATCCACTGGAATTGGGAAATATAAACAGAAACAATACAAGAGACCTATAAAAGGCCCTTTAAGGCCCTAATTTCTCATGGGAGTCCATATAAGTAGATGCTACATTGTAGTAGGAGCCCAACGAATTAAAAAATCTTCCTGTTCGAGTATCTTTGCAGGATTGAACCCAAATTCTATAAATGAGTTACAGCATACACCACTAGGAGCAGACCACTTTTTCCTTGTAGTTATATGAAGTTTAGTTTTTTATTTTTTCTGCCATCTGATGGATGTGACAAAACATTGCTCTTTATTCTTTTAAATATCCAAAATTCGAAGGATTCTCCTAACGTGTTAATGCAACCAATGTGTGGTGACTGACGCACATTAACTTTGAAATAAGTGTCAAACTGTTATGGCTCATCTTGATTGGCACTCCACTATCACGAATTGTGATAGATCCCTTTGGTATTCACATGCGTATCGAAATAAATTTAGTGGGACTTCCAGAGTAGTTTATCGCTTTGTCTATGTATTATATAACCAGAAATAGGATACAATCACAGTATAAGATGGAAATATTGGTACATTCTGGACAGCCAAATAATGAATGAGAAGATTAAAAAACTGCAGTTTTCATATAAATATTTTATTAATTAAATGTTTCTTTTAGATTTTTCTCTCAAAACTGCTGGATTCTTTTTTTTTTACTCTTGAAACATCAGTTGTCTGAAATGTGCTGACAAACAATCAGTGACGGTCTCTCTCGGAGCATAATGTTATGAAGTACATTTTGTTAGTTTTTACAAAATGCATTTTATAACACTGCAAAATGAGCTGAGTATTTTAGGCAAGGTAGCATTAAATCTATTGTTACACCTCTTATAAATTACTGTCCTTGGAAAAAATGTGTGGTGTATAGTTAGAACATGATAGATTCTTTGACAATAATGGCAAATTGTGTGTTGCTCCTTTTTAACGCTGGTGCTTCTTTTCTCCATTAACTTTGGGACAGAAAAAATCTTGGAGTTTAGTGGTAGTGTGGTTTTTGCTTTGTTTTCCTTCTTCAGATGATTATCAGTAATTTAGCCCAAATTATTTAAGGAAGTGTACTTCATTGGGCTGCTTAATATAAACTGTATAAAAAAATTGCAGTTTTAAAAATGTATCTTCCTTCTGATCACATTAAGTATTTTGATAGTAGTATCACATATCTCAAATACAATACTGTAGAGATATATTTTTAATAAGCTAAAGTCTATTTGCCATATATAGTAAATACATTCTGTTCATGTTGTTTGGTGCATAAAATAAAGTAGATTTTTGGAAATTATTTAGACCTTCCTAACACTGGAAGTGTTAAAAATCTATATATAAAATATTATATTTATATGTGTGTATGTACGTAACTATGTTGTGTAAGACTTTTTTTTTCTTTTCACTCGTATATGTGTGTGTTTGTGTATATATTTATGTAGAACTATAGATAGATATATATGTAGTGAAAGGAAAAAGAGGGTCACGAAATATATATAATTTTTTTTAATGAAAGGTTACATGACTTAACAGGAAAAATGTTTTCAGGGTCCTTCTTCCTTTTCCTCTTCTTTTCCCTCCTTCTTTTTCCTTTCAACATCACACTGGATTGTTATAAACAATACGCTCTTTGCCTTGCACTGTTATGTGGAAGCCAGAATATAAATACAATGTAAATCCAAAGCCAAACTGTCTGGAGCAATTTCACTGTCCAGCTGCAGGAAATAATAATGAGTTATAAACAGTATCCTTGTTTAAAAATATGATGTTCTTTAAAAAAAAATCTATATCTATATATATTATTAGTAACACTAAGGTTTTTTAAAAATCTTATCTTCAGCAATTTCCTCAGTATTTTCATCTCTTAGATGAAGATAAATTATTTATCTCTGAGATGGAGTGCTGAGACTTGATGTATTAACATTTGTGATGGACTTTGAGGTACTTAACTGGAAGACAATAGAAATGCAAAGCATTGGTTATTATTACAGGGCATAGGTAAGAACTGGCTGGAGAAGATAATGGGCTTGATTTAAGGAACAGTCAGGCAAGACACAAGAGGTAAAAAATGCTATCTTCTGGTTATCAACTGCCTGTAGTTTAATGATATCTAAAGTGAGTGCTGTCCCTAGTAAAAGTGCTTTTGGAATTAAATACTTTCATCACGTTTGTTAATAGCAGTTAAAAGATCTGGGTATGTAGTAGAGGTAACTTAAACCACTGAAGGAAAATTTGAAGGAGCATGAAAGAGATGCATAGTCCTTTGCAGAATGATGGCACTATTTGTATTATATGTAACATGAATGGATGCTGTTGAGTGTGAAATGTTTGCTGTCTTTGGCTTGGTTTGATTTGTACAGCTGTATTTCTTTGGCAACAGACAAACTCTCACTAGATACTCACCCCATAAAATCATAAAATAAACTCCCTGCTCTTTAAAGATAATGATCTGATCAGCACCTTCTTCCCTCACTTCCTGGAAAATGAAATTTAAGCATTTGCCTGTATTTGGAGGGTATCCTAGCTGAACTGGATGTTACAAGAGCAGAGCTCTATCCTCATGGCTTGCAAAAGTATTGTGTGCTTGTCTTGTGAAAGGACTAATAATGTCAAGTCTAGTAAGCCCCATGGGCTGTGTCCAGATGTGCATGGCTGTTTGGTTCCTTGGGGACAACTAGCAGTGGTGCACCTTGTGCTGCCACTTTGTCCACAGGGAACACCTTTGCCATGTGCGCTCTGGTGCATGGCAGGTTACCCTTGGTGGGGTAGAGGACGCTGAGGCCAGCACTGGGCTGGCCCCAGCAGCCTTACCTGGGATCCTGGGGGCCTCCTGGGGCTGCAGCTGTGGCGATCCTGCCATATGGAGCCTGGCTGGCAGTGGAGCATGGCTCTGGCTGGCCAGGCTCCAGCTTTGGCTGGTGCATGCAGCCACTGTGCACTTTTTTCCCCACAGGTTTTTTTGACCCCCAAAACCCCTCTGTGCTGCTCCCTTGCAGCATAGAGAACAACTGAACGTGCAGTATGTGGTGCCACAGATGTGTCTGCGGTGTCACATATTGCACGGCCATGCTTGTCTGGACGCAGCCTGGGAGTTGTTCCAATGATATAATCCCCCAAAATCCTATCCAAGCCTTTGCAGTCTATCGTGCTTCCCTTAGGAACATATTCGGTATGTTCTAATATCCTCTGCTTACTAACTCGTCTTCACTGCAAAGTGAACTTAAATCCTAAGAGGAGTGTTGCCCCTGACATGAGTCCATTCTCTCATAAAAAAACCCTGCATTTGAACAGGGTCATGATTGTAATCAGTAGCATAACTGGGGTGGGGAAAGGGATGCCAAAATAGCAGCTAACACAGCTGCTGGCTAACCATGCTGCAGGTGCCATCAGCCACCACTGCCCTGTGTGCTGCTGCTGTCCAGGGCACAGAGCTGCCCTGTTATACCTCTAATAGCAGCTGAAGTTGTCTGGTCTATCAGGAGATACTGGCAAAACCTTGAGTTAACACATTGTGTCAGAAGGCAATAACAAGCCATGCTCATTTAAAGCAGCTTAACTTGAGTGCAGATCATTTTGATTACCTCTTCAGTAAAGACATACTTTCAAGTTTGCAGCTCAGCAGCTATCTCACTTCATGTCAACCATGTTGTCCTACTTCCTTAGAAAAGGTAGCTAAAACTGTATGTTGCGAAATATGTCTAATGAACAATTGTAATTTTCCTGCATGGCGTTTTAGAAGAAAGATGTATAGCTAGAATTGTAAGGATCACACAGTATTTGCCTAGTAGTAATTTAATGTGAAATGAAGCTAGTTTTATTTTCATACTGAAGGTATAGTTACCATATTTTCTCGCATACCATACACACCTGAATAAGAGGTGTTTGTTTTTGAAAGGCAAAATGAAGAAAAAAAACCCTTTCCTTAAAAATACTGGTAAGTGTGGTATATTTCCAGGGAAGACACAGGCAGATGCAAAACGTTTTTGCTCCCCCTCTAATGCAGAGGGGCTGCTCTGTTAACTAGCTGCAAGATACCGCACATGTTGCTGGCTGAGACAAAGTACTTGGCCCTCTTCTCTTCTTGAGATGAGCAGAGTGGACAGCCAGCAGCATCTGCCAGGTCAGCTGAGGGCCTGATCCTAGCCAGTAGCATCCACAAAGGGAGGTGAGGGTTCATCCAGCTGATTCATCAAAAGCTTCTGCTCAAGCACCCAGCACCTGGGGCTTTGTTCTGCTTTTGAAATACAGTCAGTGTTTTGGGTCAGTAGCAACTTCTGCAGTGCATGTCTCTGCTGGGGGAAAAGACAAAGCTGCTAGGGACCCCCATGTGCTTACTATGCCACCCCTATGTAGCACATGCAACATTACTTTCTTTTGCCCTCAACAGAGGCTTGCTCAGCAGCAGCAGCAGCTATTACCATATTTCCTCACTTAAATTTTGCACCCCCCCCCCCCCCCCGGGGGTTTTGGGGGGGGGGGGGGGGTCCGTAACACACGTAATAGTTTTGCCTCATACTCTAACCCCCCTGACCCTACTCCCCTTCCAAACTTGGAGAGAACCTAGGCGTCCAGGCTCTTTTGGCTTCAACCCCCCCACAGCTCCAACCCCCCAGGTCCCCTCTCTTCCCATCAGTCCAGCGTGGGGCTGACCGCGGGGCTCGGGGGGGCGGAGCGGGGGCTAAACTACCCCCGCCCCACCCGGCACCCGGCACCAGATGGCCCAGGCGGGGCCGAAGGACTAATCCTTACCTGCTAATCCAGGCCGGGTTTAC
>NW_005842819.1:678179-686246 GCF_000455745.1 Alligator sinensis | reverse complement strand
GTTTGCTACCTAACAAAGTGTAACAGTGCACGGGGTGCTGGAACCTGACTTGCTCAGGGCTTGGTGGGCCCTGCACAGCTCAGGGGCTGTGGGGACCCAACAGTATCCTGTGCAGACAGGTTCCACTGAAATTAAAAAAAATAAAGGTAGTGAGCCTGATCTCTTCCCCCTGCCCGCTCCCTGGAGCCTGCCTGCCAGCACTGTGCCGGGGCATAGTGCTTCCCTCTGTGGGGGCCAGTGCTTCCCTCCACAGCTGCTGCGCCCCCCTGGACTGCCCGAGCTGGGTGCCAGCTGGTGGGTGCCGCTTGGAGAGTCCCCACACAGCTCAGGGACCACTTGGCCTGCCGGTAGCTCGCCTGTCTGTCCCCTTCCCCTCCAGCTGAAAAGGCAGGTAAGGATCAGGCCTCCAAGCCACGGGGGTTGAGTTTGGTTTAGATATCTGTTTTCATAAGAATATATTTAAACCACTGTGTATGTTTCATTAAAGCAAGTGTTTCTATTTTATAAACACTAAAAGATGAGGAATGGCACGTGAATGTACTATGGTTGGTAGACATGGCAATCTGATTTTACCACTGTCTCAGATATCAGTCCCTATAGGGGAACTTGGGTACCCTCTCTGAGAGGTGAGTTAGCAGTACAGCTCAATATTGCCCTTTGGCGCTAACACCAGTGCCAGTTGTAAATTTGACAATGGACAGTTCTGAAAACAGATTACTGATACTCATCAGACCCCAGACATACTTCTTTTTTTGCGCTCACGTTAATTGCCCCCCAGGGTTCAGAGGTGTTCAGGAAGCTTGTATGTCTGGAGATAAAAGCTTTTCAGTTGAACTGATAACTTATCTCTAAAAGTAATCTCAGCAAATTTTTTAAATAACACTTGCAATGATATTTCTGCACACACACAGATGCATACACAGAATCTAATGCATACATTTAACCCAAAGTTATCTTTCCTACCTTTACAGTATAACAGCTTAGTTTTTTATCTGAAATATAAGTCTTCAATTTTAAAGGTTGTTTGGTTTGTTGACATTGCAAAGTTTGTATGTTTAATGTTTCATATATGATTTGAAATGAAAGAATTAGTCTTTCTTAAGTCCCTGAACAAAACAATGATGCAAAAATGATGGTGGGTGGGTGCTTTTCTATTCTCCCTTTACCTCCTCCCCAGCAGGGTGAAGTAGGACTGTACGTAGGCATCTGAGGGGTGGAATAACATTTGACTCTGCTGAAGTCATTGAGATCTTAATGCTACACCAGGGAATCACTTTATAGGGTATAGGCTCCAGGTGTTCAGAGGTGCCTGATATAAGAGAGATTTAAAAGGGTTTAATATATTTTAGGAAAATTTGGCTCCTGTAGGAATAAGTTCCCAGTTACATAGCCCCAGGTGTGTGAAATGTTTGAATGAATGAGACAGTGAGGGAAGGAAAGGGGGAGTGTCATACTTCAAATGCCCTTATTGATGTCCCACCTTTTTTAAATTTTGTAAATGTTTGTGTTTGCTCATGGACATTTGTCTTGCAGCCAGTTGTGATCTTAACAGTAAGACTAGGCAGGATTACAATCCCAGACTAGCCTCCTTGCTGGTAGACTGCTGTGCTCCTGCATGGAGCCCCATTGACTTCAGTGGGACCCCTTGAAACTGATATGAGGTTCCACCTCAAAAAAAGAGTCTTTGCCTATTAGCTTTTTTCCTTGTGCTTTAGGTGCTGCAGCTTCCCTTAAGCTGTTGGTCAAATACAATACAATTTTGAAAAGAAACGAAAACTTTATGCAGCTGAAGCAGCCAAATGCTTTGCTATATTTTCGAACACAAATAGTTCTTGAGCATGACAGTTACCTGCTCCCTGAAGTCAGATGGTGGGGAGTGGGTGGTTGATTGTATACAAGTTTGTGTTACAATCTGCAGCTGTGCCCACCACTTTAGAGTAGCTGAATGTTTACAATGAATGACACTGAAATAGTGAATGTTGACACTTTTGCCTCTGGGCTTCAGAATCAAATGAGGAATACCTCATAATGCAAACAGCCCAAAACAATGCAGACACAGACAGATGTCAGTATGCAAAGATCATGGCTGGGGTGAGTTTTTGAGCCATAAGGGCTAAAAATGTAATGTTCCTATCAGAAGCTTAAATTCTATATAAACTGCTGGAACAGCCAGTAAAGTTCTGGCATGCAGCGGTGTTACCAAGTACCAAATCTCTGAAGCTACATTCAGTGAGAACCCCTGAAAAATAGGCATGCCAGCATTGGCCATAATCTCACACTCTGATTTTTCTGAAATGTTTCAGCAACTTGTAGAAACAGTATCATGTGGAGGAAATCTCCTGATGAATATTGGGCCAACTCATGATGGTTGCATTGTTGCAATATTCGAAGAACGTCTGAGGCAGATGGGTGCCTGGCTGAAGGTCAATGGAGAAGCCATTTATGGAACTAAACCATGGAGGGCTCAAAATGACACCTCCACACCGGGAGTCTGGTAAGGCTAGTGAAACAGAATGCAGAATATGAAGAAATCTTACGACAAATTGTTCAGTTTCTAGTGGAAAGCATTATGCGTAGGTACTGGCAGACGTTCATTAAATGGCACAATGGGATCTGATCCCCAGTCCTCACAACTGCACACCATGACATGTACATGGCAGGAGGTCTGGTTATTGCGTTGGGAAGTCAGAACCTGATCACATAATTGTCAGCCTAAAAAATGCATAGTTTTAAAAGCTCCCTGTGCAACAGGACTCCTGATACACTGAGTGGTCTAAAACCCATGTACGCAATCCAGTTGGGCTTCACATGCCAGTTTTAAAGGTCCTGGAAAACTAGAGAATCTCTCTCCAGTCATGGGTTCCTGGTGTGCTGGGAAGTCTAAAAATCATACATGCATTTTTTTAAAGGTCTTGGTCTTGGGAACCTTTCCCTGATCCTGGGGTCCGTGTGCACCGGGAGTTCTAAAACCTGCATGTGCAGCCCAAAAGGCATGGGGGGGATTTTACACATCAATTCCTGGTGCCAGGCAGAGCAGCCACAAAGATGCTTTACATTTTTTAGGGAATATCTTTGGCTGGTTTGCCACTTTGTGGTGTCATGAATGAGCTGAATATGTTGCACTATTTATGGTGCAGTTAACACACACATTGCACAATAAATGTAATATGTGCCAGGACACTGTAAGAAACCAGCTTATTTTGCCTGCAGCTTTCCTGTCCCAGAAAAGAACCCTTTTGGTGACCCTATGTAGTGCCCCAAGACCATAGTTTGTTCCAGTTGTCAGACATCTAAATGCAATTCTATCCCACCGTGTTCAGCTCCCTAAAAATCTTTCTCCTACTAGTATGTCTGTAACATCCCTTTATCATAGTCTTAAGAGTGATTTTTCAAAAAGTGTTGAACAGGAGGGGGATCCACAGACATTGTGTTAATGATTTTTCAGGGACTTGAGCAGGATGGAGTAAG
Organism: Alligator sinensis; assembly: GCF_000455745.1. Lineage (NCBI taxonomy): Eukaryota > Metazoa > Chordata > Crocodylia > Alligatoridae > Alligator > Alligator sinensis. Next base: position 682,778 of record NW_005842819.1, on the reverse strand, counting down.
CTTGTTATTTCATCATTTAGATACCTAATAAGTGGAATAGGACCTGGTCCTATTGTGGGTGTGTGTGGGGCGAAGGAGGTGGTACATGGTACTGCTCAGGAGAAAAATTCTGGGAGAAAAAGAGGGCATCTCATGTGAAATAGAAGCTAATGTATATCCTTGAGCTGAATGGGTATCCTTGAGCTTTTTGTGCTTCTCAGTCAGAGTAACCGAAGAACTAAAGCATAAAATTGCAGTTGCTGTAGCATATTGATCAATACAAAATAGCTGATAAGAAATAATAGGATGTCATGACATGAACCACCTTTTGAAAGAACAAGCTAAACAGAAACTAACAAAAAGTGTCCCAGAGAGGTTAATAGCAGGCCATAGCACACTTTACCTTGAATATGGTAGATAAATTACTTGATGAGATAATAGTTGTTTCATTCACAAGCCCAGCCCCTTTTTAATCTCTGGATCCTGCTCTGCTCCATGGTGGCTTCTGATTGGTTGTTGCTGTAATCTGCATTCATCTGCTAAAATCCAAAATAAAAACTGTGTAACGTGAAGAAGGAGGCTTTGTTCTATGCAAATAATTAAGAACAATATGTACAGTGTTATACACTTTCATGAACAATTCTTATTGAATTTGGATGAGCAAATTAATTGCTGCCAACTTTTCAAATTCTCTTGTCCAGTTCTGAAAACTCTGTGCATTTATTAGTTTCTTAAGAGTAATTGTAAGAAAAAATGGATGAAAATTTTATGACTCCCCATTTCCAACTAGGTATACATTTAAACCAAAAGGAGACATTGTGTATGCCATTTTCCTTAACTGGCCTGTCTCAGGGACTCTGATACTTGGTGAGCCAAAAACCACTCTTGGAGGAACACAGGTAAGCAACTATTTTTTCCTTTTGCTTTCTTTTTGCCACTTTAGTGAGGCATGTACTACACTGTCATTGAATAGAGAGAGGAATATAATCACAAGGTAGATTAGATCATACCTGAATAATGCATTGTCAGCATTGAATATGTTTGTTTTATAAAAAATACATATTTTTAATTGCATAGTTTGTTTGTTTTTTATTTTAAGAAGTACAAGAGCACTGACTCATATTCAGCAGTTGACCATAAGCTGAATACAAGCCAACAGTATGCTTCTGTTGCCAAAAAGCTAACATCATACCAAGTTGTATTAAAAGAAGCGTCTCACACAAATCAAGGGAAATGATTCTTCTGCTCTATTTGGCACTGGTGAGGCTTCACCTGGAAATACTATGTTGAGTTTTTGCATCCCATATTTCAAGAAGGGTAGGGACAGATATAATAGATTTCATAGACATAGAGTGGAAAGAGTCGATCAGAAACAAAAATGATTAGCAGTCTGGGAAGCATGACGTATGCTGAAAGAACTTGGGTTATTTAGTCTGGGAAAGAGAGAACTGAGGGAGGGTCCAGTAATGGTCTTCAAATACCTGAAGGGCAATTAGAGAGAGTAGAGAGATGGACTATTTTCTATGGCTTTACAGGACAGGACTAGGAACAATGGCATCAGGTCATGTAGGTGGAGGTTAGGAGGACATTTCTAGCTATGAGAGTAGTCAGGTATTGGAACAGGCTGAAGAAATTTTGGAATCATCATCCCTGGAAATTTTCAAGAGCAGGTTGCATGAACACTTGGCTGTGATGGTTTATCAGGAGTGATCCCATCTTGAGCAGAGAGCTGGACTAGATGACCTTTTGAGGTCCTTTTCAACCCTACTTTGCAATGATCCTATGACATCTGGCACATTTCGTAATACATATATAGAATAGTATATGTTGCAAGAAGACAGAGTTGTGTCATGCCCATTCATTTCCACTCTAGGCCTGTCCGTGCCAAACAGTCCTCACAGAAAGTTGCCTGGAACACTCCTTTTTTGTAATGTCCTCCACCAACTGATGCATCTGCTTGCATGAGGATAATAATGGGTTTTCTGTAGTTGTGGGCTCTCTCTTTGCTGTGAACTGAAGACCCTGAGCCTTAAAGCTGTTCTGATAATACATGATTTATTTGTCCACTGAGAGGAGTTGTACCTGAGGAACTGAATGGTCTAGTGTGCCCGAGAATTCTCTCCAGTCCTCCTCTTGAAGCAGTTGCACCTTGCATTTAACATGCATTGGGTACAATGGATAACCAGCACTGGAATATTTTTGGCCCTCTTGGGAGGCAGAGAACCAGCAAGAACCTAAGGTCCCTTCCCATCCAGGGCACTGTTCCATCTCATTGGGTCACCTCGTCACTGGTTTGTTCTCCTGGTTGCCTGTTGGGTGCTTCGGATAGTGACCAGCCCATACCCTTGAGGTTACAGATTCTTTCTGGAAGGAAATGTAGGTGTGAACCCTCTTTTGGTGAGGTGGTGTCTATAACTTGTGCCTCCCATTCCCTCGGCAACTGCCTTTACCACTAGGCTATTGGGCTAACAGATGGGAGAGTTACTGGCTCTCTCCTCTGCTTTCTTGTTTTTTTTGCAACTAAGGTTTTGGAATTTGCCTGGCATTATGCTACTGTCTGTGTCATTCTGTTTCACTTGGCCACCTATGCAGCCAGAGTGCAGCTTTCTGTACTACATACTTGCCTCACATAAACACATGAGGGTGAAACAGAATTATTTGTGTCCACTTGAGGGACTCTTGGAGACTGAAAGAGGTCTGTCTCCTAAGGAATGATAGCTGAATCACTTCATGTCATTCTTCCTACTGCTGGTGCTGCATCTACAGCTGGCTATAATGAAAGACGAGAGACTCATTAGCAACAAGGTGGCAGGAGCTGGCTCTTTTGTGGCAGGTAAAATAGCTTGCAGAAGTTCAGGCTGCTTTATCACCTGATTGTAAGTGGAGAGCCTACTCTTCCCTTAAAGTTAAGAAGTCCAGGAATCCTGTTCTTTGTGCTCCCCAGGCTGTGGGAATAGGTGTTCTCTGCCAGTGTTGAGGGAGAAATCTTTAAAAGCGAAGAAGAAAACAAAGCTAAAGTTCTTCTAGGAACCCAGTAACAATTGATGTTCCAGTGGGAGTTGTGGAGTCAAGCAAGTGTTGGGAGAGGTATCATACTTATGTAGTTAGGACACTTGAGCCGCATCCAGATGAGCACAGATGTTTGGTTCCCCAGGGACAAGTAGCAGCGGCACACCTTGTGCCATTGCTACTTGTCCCCAGGGAATGTCCATGCTATGCATGCTCTGGCACACAGCAAGTTACCCCAGGTGGGATAGGAGAGGCAGGGGCCAGCAACTGTGCTGGCCCCAGCAGCCTTCCCTGGGGTTCTGGGGGCCAGGGAAGCTGCAGCCATGGTGCTCCTGCAGGTGGGAGCCTGGCTAGCAGTTGGAGCATAGCTCCAGCTGGTCAGGCTCCAGTTTTGGGTGGTGCATGCTGCCGCCACATGCACCACACCCCACTTTTTTTCCACGCAGGTTTTTTTGACCCTGGGATATTCCAGGGTCAACCCCACCTCCCTGCGCTACAAGGTAGTAGTGTGGGGAATGCCTGAGTGTGCAGTGTGTGGCACCACAGACAGGTCTGCGGCACCACATACCAAACGGCCACTTTCATCTGGACGTGGCCTTGGTGTGTGAGACTGCTCCTCAGACAGGGATTGAACCCAGGTTTCTTACATATTGACTTATTGGGTGAACCTGATGCCTGCTCCCCAACGCTGTCTGTTAGAAAGATATGTAACTCCTTGCTCTGCTTTTGAAAGAAGCGATTTAGGAGGGTTCTAGGCTGTGAATGCCAATAAAGGGAGTTGCATACAGTTTAAGCTACATCACTGTCCTAGGCATTTCCTGTTTGGCTATCTTAGGCTACTCTTACTTAGCGTTGGTTTTTGTGGATCCCATTTTGAGATGTCTGATTCTCCTCATGTATTTTATTGAGGGTCTAGACAACTGTGGATTCCATGGCTGGGCGGGGAGGGGAGGCAGGGGCAGGCACCTAAAAATTGGGCACTGCGATGCCTAAATTCCTTTTCGGATCCAAATGTTTTATCCTAGTGGGATTTTTCCAAAGCACCTACCTGCATCTTTAAATGCCTAAACACCTTTTAAAAAGGTATGTGCTCTTGAATTTGAGCCTTTTATGCTGTGTAATAAAACTGTAAGTTGCACCAAGTTACTCGAAACCAGTGGTGCTCAACCTTTTGGCCCCGCAAGCCAGATGAATGGGGTGGGGCTGATCTGCGGGCTGGATTGAACCCCGTGAGCCAGAATTAGGCTTTGGGGCCCAACACCACCCCCTCCTGCCCCCGCAGACCAGGATCGGACCCCAAGAGCATGGCACCACCCCTCACCACCCCAAGTGCTAGGAGCCAATCTTGGGACCCAACACCGCTGCTCCTGTCCCCACACCAGGTTTGGGCCTGGGGGACTTGGTCCTGTCCCTTTCAACTCCAGAGCACTGGGATTGATTCCTGGGAGCCTGGTGCTGCCCCTTCCTGGTCACCTGTGTGCTGAGATTGGACTCCAGAGCATGGCAGAGCCCATCCCTTCCACTGCCTCTGAGCCCTGGGAACCAGATCCAATGCACAGGGCTTGGGGCCTAGTCTGAGACCCAAAGGCAGCATCGCAGGTTGGATAATAG
>NW_005842819.1:669627-678160 GCF_000455745.1 Alligator sinensis | reverse complement strand
GCTCTGGGTGAAAAGCAGTGCCAAATTTCTAACTAAGTTTTCAAATGCATTACTGCATTTGGAGCATCTTTTATTTTCACATACATGGTCATGCACAATCATCTATACATGGGATTTTACCTATTGGTATACTGTCCTTTTTGATAGCACTCTATTAGCAGTAGTAAATTCATGTTATTATGAAAATAATTTGTATTGTGGAAATATGGTCCCTTCCTGGCTGTCAGGGACCTGTAGCAAAATACTTTTTAAATTTCTGTGACCATTTGCATGAAGCCAGACATGTCATTTCACAGCATCTGATGAAATGAGCTTGGGCTCACAAAAGCCTATGCTATACATCTCTGATGTCATTACTCTGTAAGGTACAAATCTATTCTGCCACTTGCATAAGGGACATTGTAACTACGGTTTGGACTGACATGGGCACAGGATCATTTATTTTGCCATCTTATCTATTGAGGAATGTGTGATAAATGTGTGGGTTGCAGGTAGTAATTAGGACATGAATCACATTGAATAGACTGCTATTTAACTGCTACTTTGCTTTGTTTTTTCATTTCAGGTGAAATTGATTGGATATAAGGAACCACTGAAGTGGATTTCACTAGGAGAAAAGGGAATGATAGTTGCTGTACCTCAGTTAACCCTTAGTCAATTACCATGCCAGTGGGGGTGGACTCTGCAACTAACTAGTGTTAACTGAACAAGATATACAGAGATTGAAAGTTGTAGGCCCCCCCCCCCCCAAAAAAAAATCCTTAAGTCAAGCATAGTTAGAAGTACTTCATATTTTTAGTTGAGTCTAGGTATTGAATTTTGTAAACAGAGCTGAAATCGGGATTGATGGGTGCAAATTTAATGCAGAGTTGTGGTTTCAAGTTAGTAGGATGAGAACTTGGCCCTTTTATTCTATCTTCTCTGGTGTTAAAAGATGGGGTGATTTTACATTGGGGCTTATTTGAAACCTGATATTGGATTTCTGACTTATAGTGGGCTTCAGTTCAACACTTCGAGGGTGAAAAAAACGTGCACTAATCACAGCATCTACCTCAATCTCTCCACACTGGCCAGTAAAACTATTTTTTTGCAGTTCTTGCAAAATCCTATGTGAACAAATGGAATACTACCCCTTCTCATGACTTAGAGCTCATTTTTTAAACAAGTGAATGATGAAGTATGAATGCAAAATTTAGCTCAGCCATTGATCAGAAATGGTGTGTTCGTGAGAACTCAGCTCTACCAATCTCTCTCTCTTGCTTTTAATTTTGTGCACTTTTGGTTCTACAAAGATCATTTAAGATTTTTTTTAAAGCAGGAAAATAAATGATTTAAGGAATATGTCAGGAATAAGAGAAAACTGAATGACTGGCAGGTTTTGAAGCTTTGATTCTAGACTACTGAATAAACGGGTATACTTGGTCAGCCATCTAGAGCAGGGGTGGCCACCCTGCAGCTCTTCAAAAGTTAATATGTATCTCCTTGAATCTTTATACAAGCACATGGTGACCAGTAACCATTTGGAAGCTGGTGACCAGTAACTATTTGGAAGTTTTGTGCAAAGATTCAAAGAGATGTAGATTAACTTCAGAAGAGCTGCATGTAGCTCTGGAACTGCAGGTTGGCCACCCCTGTTGTAGAGGGTTCTATCAGGTTGCTATAGGTCACGTGAACTTGCAGTTTTGATCTGGGGAAGTACAGTGGGAAATGTATCTTAGATTCATCTCCACCTCAGTTATTTTGCTAAGGATTTCTGTGGGTGATATCTTTTATTTGGGTCAACTGTATAACTGGGATAGACTTATAGGCAAGCTTCTATATGCTGGGCTTTCTTCTTCGGGTTTCAATAAGAAACCTTTTTTCTACCTTTTCCAATTCAATCCCTGCTCTTCAGGCACTCATGACAGTAGATTATTACTACCTTAGTGTAATTCTAAATACTTTCACTAATAGCATTCTCTACAGTTTGGTAACCATAAGGTTGGATATTTAAGCAGCAAGGGGAAAAAAAAAAAAAAGAGGGCTGTGTAAAAAAAACAGCATTAAAAAAAAAATCAAGTTGTCTTAACTTGTGTATCAAGGAATTATTTTTCTGGTCTTTACTTTCCTACAGAAATATACAGTGTAAATAAAAGCAAGACTCTTGTACTGAAGATTCAATTTATTTTTCTTTCAGGTATGTAAAGTTTGAACGTGGTATAGACATTCTTTTGTTGGTAAAATTACTGCACACACAAGCTTTACATTAAAATATTTTATTACAATACAGACAGTTGGGCTCAAAATTAATACAAATTAAAATAAAATATTTACAAACAAATGTGTACAGTAGTGGCCATTAGTGAACAGCATAAACGATAACCTCTACAATCAATGTACTTTTAAGCCTTAAGGAAGACAGCAACTATCCAGAACTTTGGTCAGATATAAATACTATTTGGCAAAAACTTAACGGCATCTGTAGCATTGAAATTAAAATCCCTCTTTCCTCAAGGGAAGGAGAAGAGCCCAATTTCACCCAGTTTACTGCCTGTTGTTCTAGAGCTTTATGCCTAGAATGCTTTTCTTTCTAAATTTACCACAGTCCAAGCAGGTCTGTCTCACCAATTGTCAGTATCCTGGTATAAACATGAACTGCCTTTCACATATAGTAAAATTAACTGTAAATAAGTTATTCCATAGATTTAAAGTCTTCTTACAACAGTCTTCATATTCAGTGAGTCTTTCGATGAAAATGCTTTCTAGATCAGGTGTTGTAAGCAGGTTTCTATTATATAAACAAAAGCAAGTGCATTCCTGATTATTTAAAAAAAAAAATTTCTGTAGGCCTAGCATTCTTACACCATTATGAAATTAACCCAAATCCTTATAAGTTCTCACCAATAGCCACAAGGGATGTACTATAAATATATGATCTGTCCCAATGATGCACAGGTCATTTCTCTAGTTGCTGAGGGGTACTGAAAGCTTCATAAACATTGGCAGCAAAGTCTTTCACTTGTTCCATCATCAGCAGGTCCTGGAAGAAGTAAAAATAAACTTTAAGTACCAGCCTCCCTTACCACTGAAATACCCAATTTTGTTAAGTGTGAAAGACTTGAATAAAGAACTCATTCATTGTCAGCGGTCAGTATAAAAATCTTATAGTTGAAAGTTAATTAGAATCACATCTACAGATACAACTGGATTAAGAAACTCACTGTGTTCCCACAAAGTGATCACAGCTGTTTAGAAGGGAATTTTAGGAAAAAGGAGTTCTCTCTTAGAAAGGAATTTGCTTTAAGTTGATTTGTTTTTAATGCTGTTGGTTCTTGCCCTTTTAAAAAATTATTGAAGTTAATGCATGAAAGAGAGGACAATATAATGTAAAAACAAAGACTACTTCAACAGACATCAGCTGTTTAAGACATTAAGCAGCTCTTACCTGAACAAAGTGACTAGGAGTTTCACTGCAAACTGAGTGGATCTGTCCATTTATTATTGGAATTATCTTGGCTAACGGCAAACTGACACTCGAAAGGCTATAGAAAACAAAGAGCTAATGAGAAGTAGGCCTAGCTATTAGGGCTGTGCGAAGCTTCAGTAGTTGATTCGATTCAGAGGAGATTTGGCCCAATTCGGGAACTGAATCTCCAAATCCGGAGACCAATTAAAAAGCTCCGAATTTATTCGAAGCATCTGAATAGATTCAGAAAAGCTTCGGCAACACTGGAGATGCGGCCATAGACTAAACAGGCAGCTGACACAGCTGCCTCCATTGGGCAAGTCTGTTGGGGTGGGGGAAGGGGAGGGACTGGGGCTGGGAAAAGCTGCCCAGCTGGGGTGGGGGGCACATTACTTGCGGAGTGGGGCAGGTGACACAGCATGTGGGCACGGCAGCACTGGGAGCAGGGGCTCTGTCTTGCTGCTCCTTGCTCAGCTGGGGCAGAGGGAGTGGGGTGGGATGTAGGCGCGGCTTGCTCCAAGCACAAGGGGGCAAGCGGCAGCAGGACATGGTCCCCACTCCCATCACTGCCGCACCTGCATCCCATGCCCCCTGTGCTGGCTGGCAAGCAGCAGCAGGTTAGAGCCCCTGCTCCCAGCACTGATGTGGGTACAGAATTGCTGGGTGTGGGGGCTCTGCCACGCTGCCACCTAGAGCGAGCCGTACCTGCATCACGCACCCCCACCTGCGCCGGCTGGGCAAGTAGCAGCAGGGCAGAGCCCCCGCAGCTCCCTCTGCCAGGGCAGAGGCAGGCACAACTGGAGGAGACATGGGAGAAGCCCCCATGGCTGCCCTGCCCAGCCTCTTGGCATTTATTTATTTATTTATTTTAAAGCCCTGTACTCACTGGCTCTGGCAGCAGCAATCGGGGCCTCTGAGGGCTTGTGGCAGAGCTCCCCTGTGCAGCACGGGGCAGCGAGGATCTCCCCCCTACTTGACACCTGTGCGGCAGCTGCCCCATGGCGTGGGTGTAGCACAGCTCTGCAGGGCATTGCGTGCTGTCTGGGAACTGGGGTGGCTCCACCTGTCAGCTGCAGCCCAGTACTTCTCAGCCCCAACTGCACTTATTTGGCAATATTGTGAAGGATCCCACCTATGTCTCCTGCAGTAGAGCTACAATTCAATCAAACATTTTAACTGATGTAAAGTGCTAAATATTCCAGTTGGCAGCCCCAGTGCTATTGAATTTGCAGGGCAGAGCCAAACCAAGACACAAGAGAAATCAAAACTTACCAGAAAATGTTGTGTTTAATGCATATGTTTAAATAAAATGGTATTTTTAGGAGCACAGCAAGGATTTTTTTAAAAATAAAAACATGTTCAATATCTCAAAACAACATTTTTTAGACATTACTAGTAACAAAAGATTTTAAAGACATTTTTTCTTAGGAGACTGACGAAAACAATTAAGCGTGCAAAGGAAGAAATTTAAAAATTACAGGTGTCTGCACTTTGTGCATTATGGAGCCTAAGACCATCCTTGATTTTCTTTTTATGCCAATTTTTTAAAACTTTTAACAACAGATTTGACAGGGAGGAAAAACAAAAAATGAAAGAACTTGTATCTTAACACTACCAGAGAGGATGGGTGAAAAAGAACATTACTTCCTCCAATGTGCCGCATTCCATTTTTCAATAATTAACAGCAATGGAGTAAATTCAGACAAAATATAATCCATAGGAGCATGCTGACTTGCAAAGTGAAAGATGGGGAGGGCAGTTTCCATTCTTAACTTTGCTACTGACCATCTGGGACACTGGGCAAACATCAGAGCTTCCATCTCAATTTTATTCAATATAAAAATAGCACTAATAGTTTTCCATCACATAAAAGTGAGCAAGAATGGTATCTGCTTTTGAAGTGCTAAAAATATAGCTATTCTCATCACCTTCCATGACTTTCTTCCATTATTCAAGATAAATGGATTCAGATGCCAGCGTACTATGAAGCCAAAAGCATTAATCACATGACCATGCATAACTACTATGAAGACAATAATTACCTGTTTACGGAGCTGTTCTGACATAGGTCCTGTTCAGTGGGTCGAAAGAATTCTGCCATATTATCCAACAGTCGACTGAAGCCTCTGTTTAAACATGTTCTCAAAACTGTACCAAAATCTGGGCTGTGGGAAAACAAATGCTATTTTTACTCCTATTATTTGTTTCTCCAAATTGGTAATATCTGTTTTGAAGTGCACAGTGTTAACTGTTCTCTGTGGCTGAAGGTGATAGAGCAAGAAATAATGATCTTCTATTGCAACCAGGGACATTTAGGTTGTATATCAGGAAGAATATTTTAATTATAAGGGTGGGTAAGCACTGGAGTAGATTGCCCAGACAGGGTGAATATATATCCCTTCTTGGAAGTTTTAAGAGCAGGTTAGACACTTCTCTCAAATGATTCAGATAGGGATGATTCTGCCTTAAGCAGGTGTTGGATTGGATGACCTCCTGAGATCTCTTTCAGCCCTATTCTATGATTGTAGAATCACCCAACCCAGTGCCTATGCCATACATTCAAATTGACAACAGTGACAAAAGATTGCTAATAACATGCCAACCTCAATTCTATCAAAACCAACCAAGAGGATAAAATGGATTTTTTATCAACCTCAAAAAGTTTAACAAACTGATGTTCTGGCAGCTCTAGAGTGGGAAGAGCAAGTTTCAGCAATTACAGACTTTTGCAGAGAATGTCCTGCTAATAGCTCAGATGACTGCACCTTGAGCACGTGCACTAATTTCAACTGTGGCATCATACTGCAGAAAGCACATGATTTCTCAGGTGAACTATCCCAACCCATTTAGGGCTGTAAAGATTATAATCGGCACCCCAAATTCCACCTAGAAGCTTAATGAAAACCAGAGCCAATCTAAAACATTCATTGCGAGTGCATCAGCACTGGAATCCTCCTTACAAGTGCTACACGCGGTGTGGTATTGACCCAATAAAAAAAAAACAACTCTCTCGAATTCTAGGAGACAGATAAAAAGGATTGCACGCCATTAGCTCAATGCATTCACTTTCAATATTATCTACATCATCGTTATAAAAGTGAGGTTACAGAACTCCTTTGTAAAACTCTCCACAATTTTCTTTGAAAAGTAATTTCAAAAACCTTACCAACTGTGATCTATTTCAAAATGGTATCTAAAAGTGAATCCAAAATGTATGCTCTATTTACTTCAGTATGTGAGCAATTACTCTGGATTTACACTTGTGTGATGCAGAAGAAAAATTATCTCAAGCTATTGTAGAACTGCAGAAAATTGTTTACATCTTTTTTGTCCGTATGATTATTTCTTACAAGTGTATTTTCTAAAACGTTATTCAGCCACTACTAAATGCCTGTGATTAATCAGATTATTTTTTATTTTAAAAGCTAATCACCTAATTAGCAAAAGGCTAAATTAGGCACTCAAATTCCACTGATTCCGAGATCCCAGATGGTCTTCTGAAAACCCAAGCCTAAAACCACAAATTCACTGATGCTCCCACATCATGATAGTTAAAGGTCATATTTTGAGAGAGGAAAACCAACCACCAGTGCAAATTGCACTTCTGATGCTTTCAATGCAATGCAGATTATTGGCATGTTTCTCTATACCTTTCCAACATATCTCTCGTTTCATTAAGTAGTTTAATAGTAGCGACATCTTTTTCTGTGAGTCCACAGGCCTAGAAAAGCAAACAAAATACCCAGTTTAATAGGAATTCCATTATCTCTTTTTATTTTGACTAAAATGGTCAGGTCCAGCAACATTGATCTCAGAATATCCCTCCAGAACAAGCTCTAATAAAGCGGATAATGTACATGAGCTCACTTCAGACATTTATGAAATTAAGAGTAAAATCATAAGGAATAAAATGTATGGACAGCAAGGAAAAGTAAGAGAAGTCAGGAAACAAACATGATAAACTAAATCAATTAAAATAAATATTCAGCTATAAACCAAGTTTTAAATTACAATAACCTGGGGTGAGATTACACATTACAAATAGATCATGTTAAGAGCACTTAAAACTGAATTATTATACCTTAAAGCTCATTAACTAGTGCTAAGTGTCCTTTAGCTGTTTTAAAATTATGCCATTTGAGGCCAGGATTATCTTTGAGCTGGGGTACCTTGCTTGAGTTAACTTCTTGGTGTTCAGCTGAAATAAAACTACCAATTTGCAGTGCCTCCAGCATCCAAGGAGGCACTGCTCCCAGGTGGACTATCATCCCAGACTCTACGCCCTGGGCTGACAGCTGGAAACCACTGGGCAACAGGTAGGTGGGGACAGGAGAACCAGTGGATGGGGAAGGAGGAAAGGGCAGAGCAGGGAGCTGTTAGGCTGCTGCTTCTGCTACTCCCTAGACTGCCCCCAACTTCTGAGTAGCCCCGTCCACCCTCAAATCACTGCCCTGCCATCCCAATTGCTCCCTCTGCCCTAAGATCACTGCCCTGCCACTCCAATCAACCTAATGGCAGCAGGGTGATTTGAGGGAAACAGGGAGTGATCCAAGCAGCATGGAGGGGCCCTTCCCTTCACTCCTCCCAGCCTATACTGTGGCAAGAGAGCAGCAAGTAGGGCAGGCATAGAACAGACTGGCAGCCCCTAGGTTGCCTCTGCTCATCAGGCCTCTAGTGGCAGGTTTGAGCAGTGCACATTAGAATATTAGGAAATTAACCTGGCTCCGTGGCTTAGGGGTTTCTTCCTGCTGGCTACTTAGACAAAAGTTTGTAAGTTCAAGACTGGGTGAGGTCCCTACACCTCACCTGCACAGGGGTGTGCAAGAAATTATTTTTGGGAGGTGATCCTTCCCCTCTATGCAGTGTGGGTCAGGCTGCAGTTGGGAGTACTGCATCCAGTTTTGAGCACCGTACTTCAAGAGGGATGTGGCTAGCATTGAGAGGGTGCAGAGGAGGGCCACTCACATGGTCAAGGGGCAGCGGGGCAGACCCTACGAAGAGAGGCTAAAGAGCCTGAACCTATTCAGCCTCCACAAGAGAAGGCTGAGAGGAGATCTGGTGGCCGTTACAAACTCATCAGGGGGGCCC
>NW_005842819.1:665805-669596 GCF_000455745.1 Alligator sinensis | reverse complement strand
TTCCCCTGGGCACCACCAGGGGTTACTAGGAATAATAGCCACAAATTGCAAGAGAGTAGGTTCAGGCTGGACATCAGGAGACATTACTTTACAGTTAGGGCTGCCAGGCTCTGGAATGGGCTCCAAGTGAGGTGGTACTCTCCCCTACCTTGGGGGTCTTCAAGAGGAGGCTGGACAAGTATTTGGCTGGGGTGTTATGACCCCGCACTCGTTCCTGCCTGGGGCAGGAGGTCGGACCTGATGATCTGTTTAGGTCCCTTCCGACCCTAAGCACTGTGGTACTATGGAACGTGCGACTGATCAATAGCACTAGTTAATACGGACTAACATACATTAGAATTAGCACTTGCTAACTTTAACGTGTAACTTCATCCCTGGTCTTTCTAAAATAGGTCCGTACACTGAGATACTTATTAATTTTCATCTCTGCTATTTCTTTTTAAAAGGTTAAAGGGAAATACCAGAATCATTTAGTAAGATACTCTACACTGTTTGCCCTCTAAAGCTGAAATAATATATGTTTTTATCTCTTTAATATGAGATAAAGCAGGAGAGCAGTCAAGCTAGGGGAAGTTTGTGTGCCACTCGTAAGTTAAGAACTAAATCCCTTATGAATCTGCAGTAGATTGGAGACACACACAATGCTGGCATGGAGAAACAAAGTTGGTCTTATAAGAGACAGCAAGTCTCTTCCTTAAGTCTGTGGCATCCACCATTTGTTTGCAATTACTTTGCCCACCTAAAATAAACCAGGACACTTAATATACTGTGATAGAACTGGCCTTGATGTTCACCTAGGATATAATTATCATGCTATATAAGTAGAGGATTGTCATGAAGGAAACAGGAAAGAGAGATGTGCATACGATGTTAAATAAATCCCTGGCTAGCCAATGGGTTTTCTTCATCTGGCATCATATAATAACACAGTGGATAATAAGATCCAATTTTATCTGAATCTTTATGCTGCTCTACCAGCTTTCTGATTTCTTTAAGCTTCTGCTCCAATTCCAAAAGAGACAGTGTATGTTTAAGAGAAATGCTGTGGAGAAAAAGAACTAAAATGTTAACTGTATAATTATTAATATGCATTTCATTTGTCTACTTCTGATATGCTTTCACTTGTACCAGAACAAAACCCTTCTCAGTTACTGATCAGCACAGAAACCTTTGGAACAAACTCAACAAAACTAGGACAAGACACTTCCAGATATTATTCCTTAAGTCATTAGATTCTTTTTATATTTACCATATTCACCCAAATCCAAGATGACCCTGTATTTAAGACAACCCTCATCACCAATAATTAGATTCTATACATAAAAATTATAACAAATGTATACATTTTCCACATATGGAATCTAATTATGGGAGGGTCATCTTAAATTTCTCCTCCCCCACTGCTGCAGTAGTAGGGGCAGGCAGTGGAGGGGGTCAATGAGCTCAACCCCTAGCCCTTGCCCCCCACACCTTGACCCTGCTGTCTGCCCCCCTCTGCCCTGCACTAAACCGTGTCCCTGAAGCCTCTGTTCCCCGCTACCAGTTACCCTGCTTCACTGCAGCATGCTCCAGCCCCACTCCATCCCAAAGTAGGCAGCATGGCTCTAGCTCAGTCCAGCAGCAGTGGCAGCTCCAGGGAAGCAGAGGAAGATGGGAGGGTGGGGGTGGGGGAGGAAATGGGGAAAAAAAGAGACACACACACAAACCCCTTTACCTTCCAAAAACTTTTTGCACAGCTTGTTTCACTACAGTTATTAACTCCGTCAGACCTAAGAGTAGAGACAAATACCAAAATTATCCAACTGACTTGTTCCATCTTGCATAAAATGCTATTACATAAAAGGGTAAGGTTACTGTGGTCATACCATCTCCTAAAAGATGCTGAATACTCGATAGATATTGCTGCTGGACTTCAGGGGGGGCTAGAGGCATCTGGAAGGAAAAGAAACCCAAACAATTCTATGGTGTCCAACCCTCTGGTACAGATCAATACACAATTTCACCTTTGCTCTTACACAGGCTACAGTCAATCAGAATGGAGAACTTTCATTTCTTAGAACATCATGCAGACGGGCTTCCCCATTCTCCCGCCTTAGTGGAGAAACTTCATCTGGCAACTCTCCATCTTTCTTCCAGACTTCAGTAAATTCATTAATATGAAACAAGGTAGGATATGGAAAGAAAAACTGGGGAAGAGGGGTTCCTCATCTCTCCCCTTCTCTTTTTAGCAACAGGTCCATTTTGTTCATTCTTTCCTTCCCTTCTGTGTATATAACTGCTATAGCCAACCCTAAGCAGATGAAAGCTGCCAACAGGCACAATTATACTCTGACTTAGCAGCCTCTTCACTTTAAACCCAAATAGACTGAGGAACAGGAGGGGACCTGCTAAATATCTTTGGACACCCAAGATGACCTCCCAAAAAAACCCCAAACTCAAACTGGAAGTTACATGCTGAAGCATTGGAGGTAGGAGAAATATGATTCACAAAATAAACCCTGAGATTTCAAATAAGCAGCCACAGCGCTGAAAAAAAATCTGACCTGTTGTGGTCTTTGAGTTCTTTTCAATACAAAGTGTTCTATTCTTTTTACTGTGGTAAAAAATGAGCGAAGCGTAAAAGCTGGCATTTTCCAAGGGTTGCCTTCTGTCTAACAAGGGCATCACTGAACTAAACTCTTGCACCCTTAAAAATTATTCTTTCAGTTCTCCTCTAAGAAAGCTTCCTGCAAGCAAGATCCCTGCCTTTTTTTCCTTCATTGTATTGCTGGGACCTCTTCTCTATTTCTAGTGGTGCAGAAAGGCTAGCCTTCATTCATACTTCGCTCATACAGAGAACTCCTACAGAAAGCCACTGAAATAAAGAGTGGGAACACAGACTTAAACCTAACAGAAGCCTGAAAGCTCTCTATGGTGGGAAAGAAATTCAAGTAATGAAGTGGGGCCCCATTCTGCTCCAACACTGTATCTAATAGCAGATCCTAACAATCCATTCCTCAGTTGAGCACGTTTCTCCTTCTGAATACACCTGGCCCAACAATCACCTCAAATGTCATAATTGGACCCTGATTTGCACCACTTCTGGATGGTGGACATTCCAAGCCCTCAGGCTTGCCACTAGAAAGTAAGCATACCCTTTCATTACTTTTGCTGGAAGGTGGAGGGAGTTGTTAATACAAGCAGAAAGAAATTCCAAGTCCACGTTGTATATATAGAGCAGCCATCCAGGGGTTCACAACCATCTGTCTTGTCCCTTGTGTGTTCGTTCACTGGTAGCTGGATCCAACTATCCATACTGATAGCCACACCACAAATATGAAAACCTTCTCTATTACCTTGTTTTTCTTTTCCATACTGGGGCCACACTCTGCTTGCCACCTGCAAAGTAGCTAGTCAGGAGTGTAACAATGAAATAAATTTTGTTTAATCCTAATAAATATTAACTGGGGAGCATCTGTACTTATTAGGGGAACCATTCATGCATCTAGACTAGCTTTCACATCCCAATTCATCCACATTATTATTATTCCATAGAAAATTACTGAGGTTGAAGAAATTTGTTTTTATATAACCCTATGAGTCATACAGATCCGGAAGATATTTCATGAGGCTACTGCTATTTTGTTTAGACCTGCTTTTAAGTGACAGGATGACTACCACTTCAATGGGGAAACTATTCCACACACAATACCCTTCACTATCATCAGGGAGGTTTCCACATCCCTCAATATCCACTCCAATTCTGATTTCAGCCAAAATTTTCCTATGATTTCATCCTAATATTCCTAGTT
>NW_005842819.1:660481-665774 GCF_000455745.1 Alligator sinensis | reverse complement strand
CCCTCTTTCATCTCTCACTAAATATTTTTTTTCCATCCTTAATGATATCCCCTTCAAATAATTAGGTACTTACTGTGCCATTTTTGCAGACTGCTGCATTATCCAGGTATATGTAACCACCAATAATATTTAACTGGACACGCAGAAGAACTACAAGCATACAGGTACTATAGACAGCTACAATGCTTCTTGTGAAACCTTGAACAGGAAAACGAAATCATTTTAAAGTTATATAACTTAGAAGGAGAAAGCATTTGCCAGAGGTAAATACATGCTCATTTCTTTCTTTCTTTATTATTTTTGTCATGACACCAATATTCTCAAAAAATGTATTATGGCCCCATAGCAAATATATTTCACAATGAAGATGGTCAACATATCTAAGATATGTACAGTAATGAAAGGTAAAATTGGCAACAACTCTGTACTTGTGTACTATGAAGAAACATGCCAAACTATACTATATTGAAATAATTTTGCAAAAAATGTTGTGCACAGTGTACTTAAAGCCAATTCCAAAACCCATCCATTTGGGTTTGAAAAGGGAACTTCATTTTTCATTAAACCATGGAAACAGATGCCTTCATGTGTTACATTTCAACAGACCTTATTATACAATTAAGGTAAAAAAATGCATGAAAGCAGCATGGAAACAAGAAGCTTGCTAACTACTATGGTGGAAGCTGCTGACACCTAAAGAAAGGAAACAGAAGCCGGTACTGGCATTGGAGATGCCAGCCACTAGCAAGAGAGAATGACTGAAAGGAAGGGTGTGAGGCAACCAAGAGTGTGTTTGCATGAAAGTCAAAATACAGCATAGGCATAGAAGACAACCAGGGAATTAAAGAACATACATAAGGGAGTTGCAGAAGAGAGGAATAAACCAGAAATGGAAGAAGAAGAAAAGAGCTAAGCAGGACAAGATATGGTAGCAGGGGTGTGTGGGGTATTTAGCAGGACAAGATATGGTAGCAGGGGGGTGTGGGGTATTTTGTCCAATGGTATTTCACTACACAACCACTTAGCTGTGGTTCACTGCATCTTTCCCTTTCCCTGGCCACCATATAAAATAATGAACCAGGGATTCCTTTGGTATAACTATTTATTACAATGATGCAAATAAAATATAGGACTAGCCAATGGTTTAGAGGCAATAATGTAATTTCTCTTTTCAGCTGGTTCCCCCAAACCTTGGTTTTTACTAAAGGTTCAGAAAGATGTTGCTGGACATTAGTATTACTTCATTCGGTAAAACCTGAGAAGAGGTATCTACAACCTTACAGCCTTTCAAGAGTCAGTGAGGTCCTACAGCTTGGCTTGTGATCTTATTACACTTTTCAAAAGGCATACAAAATTCTCATCAGTAGCCCCCTTTGGTAGGATCTTCTGCCTTGCAACATTATGCAGCAGCAGTCATCACATTAGCTCCATTCCCAAAAGCAACAGCAACAATAAATATATTTCACAAGGAAGAGAAGGCAAAGGAGGTGCATTTACGCTTAGTATGAATGAATTGGAGATTTTGGGGATGCCTTGGGCAAATGATTGTCTTCAAGGGCAAGGGTCTGGGCCTCATTGCCCAGGACGCCCCTTCCAGCCATATATTTTTATCAAGTAGGTGATCTTTGATTTTGACTTACTTATTATCTTCAAATCCTCCCATATTTCTAACTTGTTTGCTGGCCTGCAAGGAAAAGAATGCAAATATTAAAATATCTGATTTAAAAATTAACCTGGAAATTACAAAATACTAAAAATGGAAATAAGTGCTGCAAGACTAGTTTGTACCATCTACCATAAGCATTCAAGTGAGGTCTGTGTCTATGCTCATTTGCCTAAAAAAAAGCTCTGTAAGTTCTTGGAAAGGAATTTTCAAACCTTGACACAAGAACAGTTTTTGACCAGTTGGATTCTGTAGCTGCATTATCTGTTCAGAGCTCCTAAACTAAGGAGTCAGTATTTACAAATAATGCAAAAAAACAAAACAAAAAAACTCTCTATGTTAGTCTTGTCCAGAGTCCTGATCCTGTTTCACATTTCAGACAGACACTTATGCCCACATGGGGCCCAACTGCTTCCACTGGAACTGTGCGAGCACACCACTGTTCACCAGTATGTGGTGCATTATGGTTTCAGTCCTCGTGACTGAAGCTTGAGAGGGCCCAGAGAAGGGCCACCCGCATGACCAGGGACTTGCACAGCAAGCTATATGAGGAGAGCCTGAGGGATTTTGAACTCTTCATCATAAAGAAAAGAAGGCTGAGAGGGAACCTGATTGCAGCTTACTGCTATATCAGAGGCGTATATCAGGGGCTCCGTGAACAACTTCACCAGGGCGCCCTGGGGGAAAACTCGTAACAACAGCCGCAAACTCCTGGAAGATAGCTTCAGGCTGAACGTTAGGAGAAACTTCTTTACAACTAGGGTGTCCAGACTATGGAACAAGCTCCCCCCAGAGGTGGTGCATTCATCTACCCTAGAGGTCTTCAAGAGAAGACTGGACAGTCACCTGGCTGGGGTCACCTGACCCTAGATGTCTTTCCTGCTCATGCAGGGGGCTGGACCCGATGATCCTTCAGGGTCCTTTTCAGCCCTATGATTCTATGACTTAACCTTTTAAGTTCAACCATCATCACTTTGGCTCTAGGGAGCAAATCTGGTAATCCTGAAAACATGAACTAAGACTCTGACCATCTGTGGGGTTACACATTTTTTTTTTTTTTGGCAAGACGCATGTTTTTCCTGGTATCCTGGGAAATTCCAAGGTTACATCGACAATGCAGTCAAGGCTGTGACTAAAGTATATGTAATTGTACTAGCTTTAAGGCAGCCAGCTCACGTGGTAGCAGTAGTGCTGGCAGCATAGTGACAGCAAAATGAACCCAAGTATAGGTTAACAGCTGGAATATTAACATATTAACACAGCCTCTCCAGTGGGTTTCACCAGCCCCCGCTATTTTATATACTCATTCAGCTACACTGTGAAATAGTTGGTTTAAAGCTAACTGGCATATGTCCACAAGCTGCAATTGCAGTAATTCTTATTTCCAATGTTAATTCCTTTTCATAACATCTATTATTAACAATACGAAAAAGTGTTGCTGGTAATAACAGCTGTTGCATCACCCCTGAGAAAACAGCATTTTAGCAGCGAGTGAAATGATGCTCTAAAATAATTTGGAAGACATTTTGGGGTGAAGTTATATGCAACTATTACTTATTACTCTGGACACAGTGAACGTTCCTTTAACGAGGCAACTTGCAAGGAACCTAGTAAAATATTATATTAATTATTAATAGCCGATCAAAAAAGTTATTACTCTTTATAGGCACAGATCAAAGCGTTGGAGGATTTGGAAAGTGCAAACTAACTTCTGGTATCAGTTTAAATAAGTCTTCCTCAAAGGCGGTAGTAACTGGTTGCTTAAGTGTCTAGTACAAATAATACAAACTAAATAACATGCAATAGGATATCAGTTTTAGAACCCTGGAAGACAAGAGAGGTGAAAACCTTAAGGAGGAGACACTTGGAAAAAATACAAGGAGTTCCACAGAACACCTAAAAAACAATTCACATTTGTTTGTTTGCAACTATCTCAACGATTTCAGAAGCTAGGCTTAAAACTAATAAAAGGAAGTGACATGCAAACATATGGACGACAGACTACAACACTACAGGGCTCAAAAATTCACTCTTTTGTGCCTGGTGAGTAGGAATTTTCCACTCCAACTGGGGAGGGGAAGAGAAACTAATGCCTTCAAGTTCTGAAGAACTTGTAACCAAATGGTTTCTGGAGCGTGGCAGCCTGTAGAAACACAACTCTAAGTACAGCAGAGTGAAAAGTCATAAGGTTTTCTCTGCTGTTGTTTAAAACCCTCCAGAAAACAGTGTTACTAACCAGAATGACATCTACTTTAATTTACTTATTGCTTTGGGAAGCCCCAGTCAGCAGCAGAAAGCACTGGAAAAGAGGTTTTGCTTCACACTGCTGAGGGAAGGGACCAAGGAAAGGATTCTTTGGTGCTGTACACAGGATGCTGCTGATAGCCCCTGTCCAAGCGCTGAGGATATTTGGGAGTGAAAAGGGGGAGAGAGGTGAAAGAGAACACTCCTGGACACATCTGTTGTTTCTTCTAGTCCAATAAAAATACTAACCAAGGCCACCAGCTTTCTATATTTGCTTAAACTTACTAAGGAATGGCAACATCTTACCAAACCAAAATATCAGCAAGAAAGCAGACATCCGCCCAAGGACATGAAGAAACTTAGGTTTCCATTTTTCTTACATGGATTGGGACAGGGGTGTTGACAGGATCAGGGCTGCTCCTCTGACTGCGACATCCACTCCTTCCTTCAAGAGTTAAACAACTCTCAGTGACTAACAAAGTTTGATCTATATCTACAAATTAAAATGGCAAGGAAGCACACCTGCATTGCTTGAAAACAGTAGCTGTTTGAAAGATGCTCACTTTACATGCAACCCAGTTATTTCATTTCATTTTTCTTTCCACAATCCCTGCTTCAAAAAAGCCAATGGAATTTAAGTACTTCCTCCAAGAAATTAAGCTGCCTTATCTCAGATGTGAGAAAACTGGAGGCAGATGACCAGAAGGTGTCCCAAGTTACTGTACTCATTCCAAAAAAGACAATTCATGCTTGCAAGCTACAATGCAGGATTCCAGATTGTCCTAGTATCTCTGGATTGGCTGCTAATCTACTGCAAGGAACTAGAATTTTAGAAGAAACCTATGTATACAGAAAGTAAGACAAAACGACCATACAGTGGGCTCACATCCAGTGCCACTACATTAGCCTGCTTACTCGAACATAATTGTTATTGAAGGTAGAGGTGCACCAATAGATCGGTCTGATATCGGATTGGCACTGATATAAACAAAACTGGCTGTATTGGAAATTGGCTTGATGCGGCTAATAATTTGGCCAATAAATGCCCGTGTGCACGTGCAACTGCAGTGCAGCATGCAGGCAGTGAGGAGCATGGCCTGGCATTCTGGAGACCTGCATTCAGCTGGTAAGTCCATCATGGTGGAAGGGCATGAGGGAGGGAAGGAGTGTGGGGAGGCAGATCAATGACCCCTGTGGTAAGGGAGGGAGCGGGGCTAGGGCTGGGGCTAGGGTAGGTACTGCCCAGGCGGGGCGGAGAACGGGACAGAGCTGCGGCTCATCCGGGGGATGCGGGCATGTGCTCCCCAGTTCCACGTGGGGCAGGGCAGGGCAGGCAGGCTGCAGCTGCCAACTGGAGTTTGGGCTGTGCCAAGCTCTTCTCAGCAG
>NW_005842819.1:650646-655893 GCF_000455745.1 Alligator sinensis | reverse complement strand
ACTCTTTCATCTCTCACTAAATATTTTTTTTCCATCCTTAATGATATCCCCTTCAAATAATTAGGTACTTACTGTGCCATTTTTGCAGACTGCTGCATTATCCAGGTATATGTAACCACCAATAATATTTAACTGGACACGCAGAAGAACTACAAGCATACAGGTACTATAGACAGCTACAATGCTTCTTGTGAAACCTTGAACAGGAAAACGAAATCATTTTAAAGTTATATAACTTAGAAGGAGAAAGCATTTGCCAGAGGTAAATACATGCTCATTTCTTTCTTTCTTTATTATTTTTGTCATGACACCAATATTCTCAAAAAATGTATTATGGCCCCATAGCAAATATATTTCACAATGAAGATGGTCAACATATCTAAGATATGTACAGTAATGAAAGGTAAAATTGGCAACAACTCTGTACTTGTGTACTATGAAGAAACATGCCAAACTATACTATATTGAAATAATTTTGCAAAAAATGTTGTGCACAGTGTACTTAAAGCCAATTCCAAAACCCATCCATTTGGGTTTGAAAAGGGAACTTCATTTTTCATTAAACCATGGAAACAGATGCCTTCATGTGTTACATTTCAACAGACCTTATTATACAATTAAGGTAAAAAAATGCATGAAAGCAGCATGGAAACAAGAAGCTTGCTAACTACTATGGTGGAAGCTGCTGACACCTAAAGAAAGGAAACAGAAGCCGGTACTGGCATTGGAGATGCCAGCCACTAGCAAGAGAGAATGACTGAAAGGAAGGGTGTGAGGCAACCAAGAGTGTGTTTGCATGAAAGTCAAAATACAGCATAGGCATAGAAGACAACCAGGGAATTAAAGAACATACATAAGGGAGTTGCAGAAGAGAGGAATAAACCAGAAATGGAAGAAGAAGAAAAGAGCTAAGCAGGACAAGATATGGTAGCAGGGGGGTGTGGGGTATTTAGCCCAATGGTATTTCACTACACAACCACTTAGCTGTGGTTCACTGCATCTTTCCCTTTCCCTGGCCACCATATAAAATAATGAACCAGGGATTCCTTTGGTATAACTATTTATTACAATGATGCAAATAAAATATAGGACTAGCCAATGGTTTAGAGGCAATAATGTAATTTCTCTTTTCAGCTGGTTCCCCCAAACCTTGGTTTTTACTAAAGGTTCAGAAAGATGTTGCTGGACATTAGTATTACTTCATTCGGTAAAACCTGAGAAGAGGTATCTACAACCTTACAGCCTTTCAAGAGTCAGTGAGGTCCTACAGCTTGGCTTGTGATCTTATTACACTTTTCAAAAGGCATACAAAATTCTCATCAGTAGCCCCCTTTGGTAGGATCTTCTGCCTTGCAACATTATGCAGCAGCAGTCATCACATTAGCTCCATTCCCAAAAGCAACAGCAACAATAAATATATTTCACAAGGAAGAGAAGGCAAAGGAGGTGCATTTACGCTTAGTATGAATGAATTGGAGA
Source organism: Alligator sinensis (assembly GCF_000455745.1). Lineage (NCBI taxonomy): Eukaryota > Metazoa > Chordata > Crocodylia > Alligatoridae > Alligator > Alligator sinensis. The sequence goes on along the minus strand of NW_005842819.1, from coordinate 654,414 downwards.
TTTTGGGGATGCCTTGGGCAAATGATTGTCTTCAAGGGCAAGGGTCTGGGCCTCATTGCCCAGGACGCCCCTTCCAGCCATATATTTTTATCAAGTAGGTGATCTTTGATTTTGACTTACTTATTATCTTCAAATCCTCCCATATTTCTAACTTGTTTGCTGGCCTGCAAGGAAAAGAATGCAAATATTAAAATATCTGATTTAAAAATTAACCTGGAAATTACAAAATACTAAAAATGGAAATAAGTGCTGCAAGACTAGTTTGTACCATCTACCATAAGCATTCAAGTGAGGTCTGTGTCTATGCTCATTTGCCTAAAAAAAAGCTCTGTAAGTTCTTGGAAAGGAATTTTCAAACCTTGACACAAGAACAGTTTTTGACCAGTTGGATTCTGTAGCTGCATTATCTGTTCAGAGCTCCTAAACTAAGGAGTCAGTATTTACAAATAATGCAAAAAAACAAAACAAAAAAACTCTCTATGTTAGTCTTGTCCAGAGTCCTGATCCTGTTTCACATTTCAGACAGACACTTATGCCCACATGGGGCCCAACTGCTTCCACTGGAACTGTGCGAGCACACCACTGTTCACCAGTATGTGGTGCATTATGGTTTCAGTCCTCGTGACTGAAGCTTGAGAGGGCCCAGAGAAGGGCCACCCGCATGACCAGGGACTTGCACAGCAAGCTATATGAGGAGAGCCTGAGGGATTTTGAACTCTTCATCATAAAGAAAAGAAGGCTGAGAGGGAACCTGATTGCAGCTTACTGCTATATCAGAGGCGTATATCAGGGGCTCCGTGAACAACTTCACCAGGGCGCCCTGGGGGAAAACTCGTAACAACAGCCGCAAACTCCTGGAAGATAGCTTCAGGCTGAACGTTAGGAGAAACTTCTTTACAACTAGGGTGTCCAGACTATGGAACAAGCTCCCCCCAGAGGTGGTGCATTCATCTACCCTAGAGGTCTTCAAGAGAAGACTGGACAGTCACCTGGCTGGGGTCACCTGACCCTAGATGTCTTTCCTGCTCATGCAGGGGGCTGGACCCGATGATCCTTCAGGGTCCTTTTCAGCCCTATGATTCTATGACTTAACCTTTTAAGTTCAACCATCATCACTTTGGCTCTAGGGAGCAAATCTGGTAATCCTGAAAACATGAACTAAGACTCTGACCATCTGTGGGGTTACACATTTTTTTTTTTTTTGGCAAGACGCATGTTTTTCCTGGTATCCTGGGAAATTCCAAGGTTACATCGACAATGCAGTCAAGGCTGTGACTAAAGTATATGTAATTGTACTAGCTTTAAGGCAGCCAGCTCACGTGGTAGCAGTAGTGCTGGCAGCATAGTGACAGCAAAATGAACCCAAGTATAGGTTAACAGCTGGAATATTAACATATTAACACAGCCTCTCCAGTGGGTTTCACCAGCCCCCGCTATTTTATATACTCATTCAGCTACACTGTGAAATAGTTGGTTTAAAGCTAACTGGCATATGTCCACAAGCTGCAATTGCAGTAATTCTTATTTCCAATGTTAATTCCTTTTCATAACATCTATTATTAACAATACGAAAAAGTGTTGCTGGTAATAACAGCTGTTGCATCACCCCTGAGAAAACAGCATTTTAGCAGCGAGTGAAATGATGCTCTAAAATAATTTGGAAGACATTTTGGGGTGAAGTTATATGCAACTATTACTTATTACTCTGGACACAGTGAACGTTCCTTTAACGAGGCAACTTGCAAGGAACCTAGTAAAATATTATATTAATTATTAATAGCCGATCAAAAAAGTTATTACTCTTTATAGGCACAGATCAAAGCGTTGGAGGATTTGGAAAGTGCAAACTAACTTCTGGTATCAGTTTAAATAAGTCTTCCTCAAAGGCGGTAGTAACTGGTTGCTTAAGTGTCTAGTACAAATAATACAAACTAAATAACATGCAATAGGATATCAGTTTTAGAACCCTGGAAGACAAGAGAGGTGAAAACCTTAAGGAGGAGACACTTGGAAAAAATACAAGGAGTTCCACAGAACACCTAAAAAACAATTCACATTTGTTTGTTTGCAACTATCTCAACGATTTCAGAAGCTAGGCTTAAAACTAATAAAAGGAAGTGACATGCAAACATATGGACGACAGACTACAACACTACAGGGCTCAAAAATTCACTCTTTTGTGCCTGGTGAGTAGGAATTTTCCACTCCAACTGGGGAGGGGAAGAGAAACTAATGCCTTCAAGTTCTGAAGAACTTGTAACCAAATGGTTTCTGGAGCGTGGCAGCCTGTAGAAACACAACTCTAAGTACAGCAGAGTGAAAAGTCATAAGGTTTTCTCTGCTGTTGTTTAAAACCCTCCAGAAAACAGTGTTACTAACCAGAATGACATCTACTTTAATTTACTTATTGCTTTGGGAAGCCCCAGTCAGCAGCAGAAAGCACTGGAAAAGAGGTTTTGCTTCACACTGCTGAGGGAAGGGACCAAGGAAAGGATTCTTTGGTGCTGTACACAGGATGCTGCTGATAGCCCCTGTCCAAGCGCTGAGGATATTTGGGAGTGAAAAGGGGGAGAGAGGTGAAAGAGAACACTCCTGGACACATCTGTTGTTTCTTCTAGTCCAATAAAAATACTAACCAAGGCCACCAGCTTTCTATATTTGCTTAAACTTACTAAGGAATGGCAACATCTTACCAAACCAAAATATCAGCAAGAAAGCAGACATCCGCCCAAGGACATGAAGAAACTTAGGTTTCCATTTTTCTTACATGGATTGGGACAGGGGTGTTGACAGGATCAGGGCTGCTCCTCTGACTGCGACATCCACTCCTTCCTTCAAGAGTTAAACAACTCTCAGTGACTAACAAAGTTTGATCTATATCTACAAATTAAAATGGCAAGGAAGCACACCTGCATTGCTTGAAAACAGTAGCTGTTTGAAAGATGCTCACTTTACATGCAACCCAGTTATTTCATTTCATTTTTCTTTCCACAATCCCTGCTTCAAAAAAGCCAATGGAATTTAAGTACTTCCTCCAAGAAATTAAGCTGCCTTATCTCAGATGTGAGAAAACTGGAGGCAGATGACCAGAAGGTGTCCCAAGTTACTGTACTCATTCCAAAAAAGACAATTCATGCTTGCAAGCTACAATGCAGGATTCCAGATTGTCCTAGTATCTCTGGATTGGCTGCTAATCTACTGCAAGGAACTAGAATTTTAGAAGAAACCTATGTATACAGAAAGTAAGACAAAACGACCATACAGTGGGCTCACATCCAGTGCCACTACATTAGCCTGCTTACTCGAACATAATTGTTATTGAAGGTAGAGGTGCACCAATAGATCGGTCTGATATCGGATTGGCACTGATATAAACAAAACTGGCTGTATTGGAAATTGGCTTGATGCGGCTAATAATTTGGCCAATAAATGCCCGTGTGCACGTGCAACTGCAGTGCAGCATGCAGGCAGTGAGGAGCATGGCCTGGCATTCTGGAGACCTGCATTCAGCTGGTAAGTCCATCATGGTGGAAGGGCATGAGGGAGGGAAGGAGTGTGGGGAGGCAGATCAATGACCCCTGTGGTAAGGGAGGGAGCGGGGCTAGGGCTGGGGCTAGGGTAGGTACTGCCCAGGCGGGGCGGAGAACGGGACAGAGCTGCGGCTCATCCGGGGGATGCGGGCATGTGCTCCCCAGTTCCACGTGGGGCAGGGCAGGGCAGGCAGGCTGCAGCTGCCAACTGGAGTTTGGGCTGTGCCAAGCTCTTCTC
>NW_005842819.1:637255-650537 GCF_000455745.1 Alligator sinensis | reverse complement strand
CGCTGGAAGGGGCCTATAGCCACCCAATTTCACCGTAGCCCTCCCCAACCCCCATCCCAGCACTACCACCACTCACCTGGCACAGCCCAAGCTCTTCCTGGCATGTGGGTGGAGGCAGGGGTCGAGCCAGGGCTGTACTGGGTGGATGGTGGCAGTGCCAAGAGGGGCAGCTACAGTGAAATCTGGGGTGGCTGCAGCCTCCCCTGTAGCCCCTTCTCAGTGCCACCACTGCCCGCCCCGAACACAGCCCCCACCGAGAAGAGTCCGGCAGAGGCCCAGCTCCAGCCAGCAGCTGCAGCCCATCCACCCCACCTGTGCCCTCCCAGGGTGCACGCAGTGGTGGGAGCTGCCCCCCAGATGACCTGCAGCTCTGTCCTGTGTCCTGCCCCACTCGGCTGGGCAGCATCTACCCCTGTCCCATTCCTTCCCTCACCGCAGGGGGCATTGATCTACCCACCCAATGCCCCTTCCCTCATACCACAACAGACTCACCAGCTGGATGCTGCTGTATCAGAAATCAGATCTGAATCAGCCAATATGCCTTCTTAAAAATCGGCTATCAGTATCAGCCCCCAAAATCTCTATCGCTGCATCCCTAATTGAAGGGCTTAGGTCAAAAGAAAGTGCAAGCATACTGGAATTTAAAAAAAAAAATGTCTCATGTCTTTCATTAATAAGCCAACTTTGTTCTTCTCAGAGCTCTGTCATTATACTTATAAGCTGTTCAAACCAGTCATCTCTTAGAGAAATCAGATCAAATTTGATACAAAGATACCCTTTGATAAACTCTGGTGTATAACTTTGTCCACTAAGCGTTTTCAAACTGAAGTGGAAGACATCCAGAATTGCAGACCTACTTGTTCTGTTCATTAGTTCAGTACACAAAAGTGATGAGAAGCCAGATCCCTTAATTGCTCTCATTTACTTAATATTTCCTTCAATATACTTCCATTTTAAAATGTGATTTATTATGACAAATTTATTTAACAGGTGGCATAAAATTAATATTCTTATGAGCCCCGAAAAACAAGTTTGATATTCCCCCTCCACCATTTTGGCAATTAATATTTGAGTTATAATTAAGAAACTTTCAGAGAATCCAATATAAGTGTATTACTCAGGGCTTGATAACCATTTTAAATATCACATTAAGTTGCTTGCTGAAACTTATTCTTTCTTATTAAGTGACAATGATTGGTTAAGCAGTTCATTAAGGCTGAACTACTGAAACAATCTTTTTAGTTGTTTTTTTTCTTAAGAATTTTTTTTTAAAGTAGCTATTGTGAACTTCGATTACTACAGTATTTGACCTTAGTTCTTCCAAGTCAGAATACCATTATATGAATTACTATAGCAATAAGTAAATGAAATAATTTCTTGACAGAATAAAAAGCTGCATATACAGCAGCTAGCTTTTCACCTCTAGATCACTGTTTCAATACAAATCAAATAAAAACTGAAGAGATCATTGGTAGTCGATTGCTGGTAATCATTCAAGTTCCTTGCAGCACGAAATCACACAATAGCTGTTACCATATGTAAATAAGCACGTCTGAAACTTTTTGCATCACTTAGTAGAATGTGCCCCATCTGTTCTAGTTTAAAATCATTAACCATAGCTCCCTTCTTCCAGACTTCTCTCCACTTGTTTAGACTATTTTACAAACTCAATGCCATCATTCAAGACGCTGTCCTGGTTTACCATTGGACCAGATCCTCCTAACACTTCATCTACAGGAATTCTACAGGATGAGTGCTTCCAACCTTGGGCTCTTTAATTGTTAAGTGCCTCAGGGAATGCTTGATTCTTCTACTAATTTCAAAAGTGCCAGACTTGGAAATTACACTACTACATTACGTGAATAAACTTACCTTGTTTTATTCAGATATAGGGAACTCAAAATACTCAAAAGGTACAGACACACAATCCCACGTGCTTCTTAAATGGCAAGTACATTGTAAAAAACCAAAACCAAGAGAACATTATCTTGCGACTAAAAACGAGTCAATCAGCAGTTTTAAAGAAATCTTTAAAAAAAAATTACCTGTTTTTCAGTAGAGACGTGAGACTCTCAGAGTTCAACTGATGCATTAAGCCATCCCTCAGTGTTGGAAGCATTGATAGCACTATCATTAAAGAAAAAAAAAAAAAAAGGAAAAAGGTATGCTTCAAGAAAATACAAGCCCCAAAAGCATAAGTACTTGGGGGGGCGGGGAGGGGGGGGGGTGACTGGAAAGGAGGTTAAGTTACACAGAAAGGTTTGAAGGTGCACTGTAGCATGACTGTAAATAACTTGGAGGTTTTCAACAAATCATTCTTCCTTTTAACTGCTTTACAAGTGAACAGTGCACTACCATAAGCCAACCTTACACAACATGTGTGTCTTACGGCATAAGTCAAATGCTCAGGAAGCCAGTTACACTAACTGTTAGTGTCACTATATTTTTATATAAAACTATGTTATATCAAGTTGACATATAGAAATCTATTAAAATTATGTGTGCATATGTGCAGCACATGTGAGACTGGCAAAAATCTATAGAACTGCATTTCTCTGAAGAAGAAAACAGTAAGTTTATTTCAAAAGAGAGGAAGGAGACAGCATCTTTGAGGGAGATAAGTTTTAAAACTGAAAAGCAAAGGAGAAAACTGGAGGCAAATCTCTATGTACCTTGGAGTATCTCAGATACAAGCCCCTATTCTGATAGGTAGTAGGGAAAAGAAAAACATGCAATGCATAGTACATTGCAATAGATGCCAATCACAACGAAAAAAAACCTGTCGGGGAGAACATACTGATCTGTAAGAGGGGGACAGGAATGGCAAACCCAAATCCCCTCAGTATAAAAACTCCAGCATTATGAAATGGAAAAGTCTTTCTGTTTTAAAAAAGAAGTGTAGACTTATTTTCAAGTAGCCTTGGAATCAGTCACCAATCCAGAAAGAAGGAAAGAAGTGGTGCCCAACCCGTGCTATATAAATAATCTTAAACCACCTGAATGTTTGTAATGAATAAATAATGTAGAATTTTAAAATATGTTACTATTTCCTCTTTCCAACCTGTATTACAAAGAACAATCATTTTCAGTGTCACTACCAACCCAATGTTTCTAATGTTTTAATTTGTCTGCCTTCAAAGACAAGGAATTGGTGGATTACAAAGTTTATTTTATGTAAAAAAAAAAAAAAAAAAGGTTGCCTGTCCACTTATTTCTGTGCAGCTCAAGAATACTATGTTTAAATTATTAATATTGATAGTTTGCTATAAATCCAACCATTCCAAGTTTGAGGACCACTTTATTTTTGAACACTAGAAATTTTAAAAACAATGAATCTTAAATATATAAGCTGTAATCCTTATGTTGTATGTTGTGCATAAGCAGCCTGCCTCAGAGTAGGACAACAGACTAGATCTTGAGTTTCCAGCCCTACATTTCTGTGTTTCTACATTTACTCTTGAGTCAATAGTACTATTTTCAACTACATGTTGATAAAACATTTGACTATTCAGTATCAAAGCTTTTTACGTTCCAACTGCTGTCTTGCCAGCATGAATATTTTGTATATAGCCCCAAATAATTCTACCCATCCAGAAAAGAGTCTTACCTGTCATATTGCAAGTCCTCTGATTACTTTCAAAATGATACTGCCTTCGTGCTTGGGCAATATATTCAGCTGCCTCTCTTTCTTGGATTTCTCTAATTTTCTTCTGCCCATACTTTCCCAGTAGGTATACTCCTATAAAAAAACATTTAAATTACAAGATGGTTTACAAAATGCTCCCTCTGTTTTATTATAAATGTGTCTCTTGACCAGCTGAAACCTCCTTCTCCAGTAATTTGGGTCTCAAGCACTTGAAGTGAGTTTTCCTACAGTATTGTTAAAAATTGTAAATTCATGTTGAAAATAAAACGCCAGAAGTAATGCTTGTGATCTGTATAAGATCCTTTCCAAGCGGATTTTCCTCATTTTAACAGCACCTTTTTGTTCTACTGTAGTACAAATGAGACAAAAGCAAAAAACAAAAAATGAGGAAAGAACAGATCCTGTATAAAACCTGGAGAGAGAGAGAGAGAGAAAAATACATACAGAGTGGGCACTTTAATTTTTTACAAGAATTTTTGTTTAGATCTTTTTATTAACTGGAAGCAGGAAAAATTCTGAGCCTCTGAAAGCATGTAGGATTAAAGTCACCATCTTGCCAATCCTTTAGCCTGAATCTACATATTATACTTAAGGCACAATTAACTAGTTAAATCGTATCTTATGTGGTCACTTGGCCACACGTTCAATTAATGGTGCGATGAAAAGAAGAATAAGTTTCAAAGATATTCCACAAAATATATGGCTACTTCCCATCACATCATTAATTGAATGATTGGCCAGGGGCTTTGTGGCTGATTGGAGCTCCTAGCTAGGGGGTGGCCCATGTGTATCCTGAAGCCTGGGAGCTCCCAGCTGACAGGGCCTCACACAGCTGGGAAACTGCAGCAGCTGGTCTCCCAGATGCTGGGGTATGTGGGGCCTTCCATGCCTAGGAATCATCAGCTGGGAATGCCCCTGCAGCAGCTGCAGTTTCCCAGCTGCAGGCATGTGGATTCCTAGGCATGGGGCGTGTGCACATGTGGCATGGCAGGAGGCCTGATTGTGTGGATCATGCATTAGATCCCTTTGCGCCTTTACCTGCATTGTGTCTATCCTAGCCCCTATTTCCTCTATATACTTCATTCCCCTACCAATAGTCTATGCTTCCTTACCACAACATCCTTCTCATAAAGATCTCTTATTTCCATTACAGCCATGCTACAGACACTGTTCACTATGCAAAAAATTAGACTACTGTCTCTGATATGCACAGGCAACAGCAAGATATTCCTTTCCCTTCAGTAGCAGGCAACCTGGAAAGCCTGATCTTCCACTGAATCACTTTTCCAGCATTCTGATTTAGGCGCACACATTTTTGTGCATTGATGCCTAAAATATTCAGTGACATTTTGGAGTTAACCAAGTGCATGTTAGTCCCTGCTTTGCTTGATCAGTTAGAATACACAGAACAAGTCTGAAATTCAAATTAAAATTCTTGTTTAGATTCTGGGGCACTTAAAAAGTTGTAAATACAAATCTACAAACTTTTCTTCACTCAAATATTTGAAAGAGTGAATTAGTTATTTCTTGTGATAAACAAAGATTTCTTAGGGTGATAATCTTTTATTGGTCCACTGCATAGTTGGGATGGAGTTAGACAAGTTGTCTTCTTCAGGTCATTATTTGACAGTTAATCTGGCTGGATTTGCAACAGAGCTAAGATTAATGATGGTTCAATATTTTATATTACAAAATATATAATAACATTTATTTATTAAATGCTTGCATTCTTAAAACCTTTTAATATCCTTTCCCCAAATGACCCCAAGTCAGAAACCATCTGTGGAATATAAAAAGCATGTTCTAAAATCTATGGCCACTCTAAACTATTTATCTATTCATTCATTTGAGTTATGTCCTTCCCAAAGGCTCAGGGCAGCTTAAAGTAAGAGGACAAAATAAAATACACTAAGAGGACAGAATAACTTAAAGAACAGGAGTGCAATGAGAGAACAAAACTACTTAAAAGGGCACTGGAATATTAAAAAGGAACCTGAAACTATGGCAATTCGTTCTGGCATAATGGCTCAGCATGGGGACAGGTACAAACTTGCACCGTTTAAAAACAGCTCTAAACCTATTCTGCAAGATGTGGTCCTAAATAGCCCAATGGGCTGAGAATAAAAAATCCCCAAATATATCCACCCCTTAGGCGCCCTATTCCTGGCAGACAAGGCTTTTTTGGGTAAATGTGACATCTTTTATTAGACCAACTAAAAAGTTGGAAAAATTGTTCTTTACAAGCTTTCAGGCACAAATACCCTTCTTCAGGCATAGGGAGAGTCTGCTGGTGATTTGTTTGTTCTCCTGGGTGGAATGGAAGCCAATATGCAAAATGTAGGTCTGTAAAGATGCAAATACGTGGCAATGAGGATCAGAGGCCATGGGAGACAACAGGTGTGAGACAGGTAGGTTGGGGGGGGGGGGGGGGGAAATTTAACTGGGGGGTGGGGGAAATGTTGAACTAGTGACAAAATGTAGCGGGTAAAATGCAGACGGGTTACCTGGGGTTATCAGATGGCAGGCAGGTTAAGAAGGAGTGTGCGGGAGGGAAAGGGCGGGATGCAGATCGAGGCCCACCCCCCATGGTGAAGGAGGGAGTGGGGCAGGTGCTGCCCAGCCAGGGTGATGAAAGTGACCCTGAGAGTGGGACAGAGCCACGGGCAGCTCATCTGGAGGGTGGGGAGTGGGGTGGCTCCCTGTTGCTGCACGCATCCCCCAGGGAGGTATGGGGGGCATGTGCCCGCTGTATCTGTGTGCGGGGCAAGGAAGGGCTGCCAACTGTGGCCTCGGGGCCTGGGGCTGCACCGGCCTCTTCCCAGTGGTGGGGGTGGGCTCTGAATAGGTAGGGGCAGGGTGGGCAGTGGTGATGCTGGGAGGGGTAGCTATAGCCACTCCAAAATTGGCCGTAGCCCTCCCCTTCCAGTGCTGCCAACATCCACCACAAGCACAGCCTCAGCTCAGCCCCCACAACAGGAAGAGGCCAGCGGAGCCCCTGGCCCTGAGCCCACAGTGGGCAGCTGGCTCCCCCTTCCCCTCATTTACATTTTTATAATAGATTTTCTACCAAAATACACTGAAAGTTTCATCCAGGAAACAGGCTTTAGTGAATCACCTTCTCATTCAAAACTGGTCTTCTGCTTCCAAACCAACTGATAGCTGCAGAGTGATTTTGATCTAGCAGTCCTATTTAGGCCTTTTCATGAATGAAACACTTTTCCATTTGAGCTGTTCTATCACTTACTCAAACTCTCATTTTAAATTTTTTGCTGCATATAGTGTACTTTAAGTGCGTTTCTCTTACCTCTGTGTAAGCAATATTGATTAACTACAGGAACAGCTGATAGTAAGTTTTTTCACACTTAAGTAAAGGTTTTTCTACCCTTAATAGCAACCTTCAAATTGACAGGGTCTAGTCAGATGAGAGTTGCATTATAAGCCTTGAAAATTCGCTGCCACTCTGTCAGTTTCTCCAATTATGCTGTTAAACACTGATAAAAAATTCTTATACATTTAAACTGTATGTGCATTTCATCAACGCACAGATAACCAATGGGTGTTATAATTAAAGCAACTGGCAAAAATGTGAAACCAGCTTTGTGTTAAGCAAATTATGCATTTAACCAATGTGCACATCAATGCAACACTGTATGCAATTTCCCAAGTTACAGAAAGTGCAATTCAATGCATCAGAAATGAAGCTAATGCTTCAGGACAGAGTCCATTTGTGAATGAAATACAGTGATACCTGGCAATTTACTTAATGATGCATTCGACTTATGGTTCCTCCATCTGCAATCTGACTGTTACATTGCTTTACCTCTGCAGCAGCTGATGATCTTCAAATTTAGTTGCAATAATACATCTTATATTACTGATTCACCTGCCTCTCCCAATGTACAGGACATACTATAATAGCTGATGAAATCTACATAAAAACTTAGTCAACAGCCACACATCACAGGCATAAGATAATTTTGTTAGTTGGAAAGGTCTTTCATCCATAATCATATACCACTTCCTGTAAATCAGCAGAAACATCCTTCATGTTTTTAAAAGTTATGATTTCTAGTATCTTAATTTTAGTAATGGGCATTTGAATTTATTCACTATATTTTTCCTTTAGTCTCTTTAAAATATCAGAATCTGATCCTACCTTCAAACAAAGCAGCTAAATAAAACTGCAGTTAAAGCAGCTAAGTAAAGCTGCATCCACATAAGGGCATTTTTGCAGCTTGTTCATAAACACAGCCTTTTAGCACAAGAACTTGTCTGACATGATAACATCTCCTATTTGGTATTTTCACAAGGATCCTTACATATTTTCTTCTTTCTTTTGACAGTACAGAGAACTATGCAGGTCATCAACATTATTTGTGAGCCTTTAAAGAAAATGAATTGCTTTATAGTACTGGTGTAAAACCTCTGGCCCATGGAGCCATGTCATCTGACCCACAGGGCTAACTACAGGTCTGGAAATTTGGGGGCAGGCAAGGGGTGGCAATTAACACTGCTACCATTCCCTTGGAACCAAATTTCCAAGGCCTGTGGGATAGATGCCATGGTCCTATACATGGGGCTAGGACTGCAGGCATGACCTGGCACAGGGCCTGATTTGGCACAGTAGGCTGAGCCATGCACTGTGATGGCCCCATGAGCCAGATTCAGTTCACGGACCAACCCTGCACCAGTTCTTGGGGCTGGCTGAAAGGCTGGGCACCACTGCTTCATGGAAACAAAAAAAGTTTAGTGCCTCTCAAGTTTGCATTGAGCATTTTTCCAGTTACAAAAATCTAAAAATGAGTGAAAACGTCATCTGTATATTTTGACAAAAATACGTTGAAACCTAAGTAGAAACCAAGTACCATGTTTTCTGATGTACAACACTCCCTGGACTAAGATGAGCATCTTGTTTTTTCCTTGGAGTAAATAACTGAATAGCAGCAACTAGAGAGAAGAGCCTGCTCACCGTTCTGCTCCCCAGAGACCCCCTGCAGACTTACCTTCACACTTGCAGAATAAAAGTTTAAGCACCAGAAGCTACTGTTACCACATTTCCTTGCTTATAATACCCACCCCCATTTCCAGCAGCTGTTTTTGGGGGGAACAAAAAGGTGCACGTGTATGTAAGAAAATACAGTATGCTGTTACCAGCTTTGGAAAAAGAGCCATTGAAAAGCAACAGATCAGAATTGCCTTGTTTTTCAATGTTAAGCTGTCAGCTGTGCATAAATCATAGTTGATTTCCCAGAAACAGTAGCATCAGGCAACTGGCATTTGGAACCTGTTGCAGGTAAGGGCAGAAACAGGCAAATATGACAATGAGCTGGAGTGCAATTTCCTTCTTTATAATCAACCATATTTTAAGTGTTTTTATTTTAGCACCTCAAGAATACTTTATTTGTACTTTACTTCGTCAATACCCTATTGGTATGGATGGCACAAGACTGCAAATTAAGAACAAAAAGATTACAAATAAGATAGCAGGTGGAGGCTTTCCATTTTACCCCCAGCACATTGGAGTCAGACAGAGACCACAAAAGAATGGCCCGAGAATCTGGGCTCCGCGATGTCTGGCCTCTAAAAAGAGCACACTGGAACCCGATCAGGGAAGAAAGAGGAGATGACCCAATCAGGCAGTCACACTTCTTTAGCAGTCAGTCCCAGAGGAAAAATGATTGGTTGGGCCAACCCCAGGTCTCTCTAGAAGGAATCAAAACCCCTTGAGCAGGAAAAAGAATCAGTGGCATTTATCAAGAGGAGGGAAAAAAAAAAAGACTTCACAGCTGCTCAAAGAGTTGGAAAAGCATATACCAGTGAGCTCACCTAGGCATGCAGAATTCTCTTGCACAAGAAAAGCCCTTATTTGTTGAGCAGTTTCCCCAGGCACTAAGAAAGGAACAAGACCCTGGGTGCAAGAGACCTTCCACCCAGTTCCTGGCTCCCAGGGCTTCTTTATACTTTGGGGAAAGGAAGGAACTCCTAGCAGCCCAGATTGGACTGTACCTCACCTGGGAAGAGGAGAAAAGTTATCAGGGACAGTCTGTGCTACAGTATTTACACAGAGTAGGAACAATATTTAACCACACTGCAATCTCTCAAATAAAACAGTCTATGTACCTGCAGCACACCTATATCTGACTATTTAATCCCTCAACACCTGCCCCTTCTGTGTGCAGAGGGAGATCCTGGCACACACTTACCTGTAGTACGCCAGGCTGCAGCCCCTTCCCTGCCTCCTTCAGAACCTTCTGCTGGGGTTCTGGCTGCACTGCTCCCCACACCTCTTCATTTATGAACTCCCCACCTGAATCCCCACCAAGTCCTAGTCAATCTCTTCCTGGCCCTAGCCAAGCTAGCAATGTATCTGACCAGGAAGGAGGACCTCTGGGGGCTGTGGGGCTGCTTTCCTGTCCCTTGTTGGTTCATGGCTCCAAGCAGTTTCACTGGGCAGTGTCCACTGGCTCCTTGGACTGATTCAAGGTCCAGTGGGCACTGTCCAGTGTGCTCTGTTCTGTGTCTCCCCTTGCAACGCTTGTTTTGAGCCGAGCCCTCACACCCGTCCCTGTTTTGTTTTGTTTTTGTTTTGTGGTGTTGTTGCAAGCAATCAGTGATATGCCCTTAGCCGCTTCCATCACCGTGGGGGTGGGCATATAGCTCTACTCGCTGGCTTTGGCTCACTGTCCTGAATGGTATATCAAAATTCTTTCTGGCTGGGAAGAATCCCAGGGACTGTGAGGCCGCTTTTCCACCCCTTGTCCATTTGTGTCTCCAGGCAGAGGTTCCCTGGGCAGTGTTCATAGATTGTAAGGGGCTGGAAGGGACCTAGGAAGATAATCAGGTCCAGCCCCCTGCACCAAGCAGGAAACATAAATGGGGGTCAGGTGACCCCAGCAAGGTGACTGTCTAGTCTCCACTTGAAGATTTCCAGGGGAGCTGATTGCACCACCTCTGGAGGGAGCTTATTCCACAGTCTGGACACCCTGACTGTGAAGAAGTTTTTCCTAATGTTGAGCCTGAATCAATCTTCCAGGAGTTTGAGGCCATTACTCCTGGTTTTCCCCTCAGGTTCCCTAATGAACAGTTGCTCACTGAGCACTTGATGTACTACCCTAGTGTAGCAGTAAGCTGCTACCAGGTCCCCTTTCAGTCTTCCTTTCCTCACGAGGAAGAGTCCCAAATCCCTCAGACTTTCCTTCAGTCTTTTAAGGCTCTGATCATATGGGTGGCTCTTCTTTGGACTCTCTCAAGCTTGTCCACATCCTCATTAAAGAGCAGTGCCCAGAACTGGATGCAGTACTCCGGCTGTGGTCTCACCAGTGCTGAGTAGAGCGGAAGAATCACCTCCTTGGTTTTGCTGGAGATGCATCAATTGACGCATGCCAGAGTATTATTTGCCCTACTGGCTACAGTGCCGCATTGATGGCTCACCTTCATATTGTGATCTATTATTACCTCCAGGTCCCTTTCATTTGTGGTGCTAGTCAGTTTGGTGTCGCCAAGCCTGTAGGTGTGTTGGGGGCTGCTCATTCCGAGGTGGAGCTCTTTACGTTTCTCAACATTGAACTTCATCAGGTTCTGATCTGCCCAACTTGCAAGCCTGCCTAGATCCGCCTGTATCTGTAGCCTGTCTTCAAGCATGATCACGCCTTCCCATAACTTGATGTCGTCCATGAACTTGGCCAGTGAGCTCTTCACCCCCACATCCAAATCGTTAATAAAGATGTTGAAAAGTACTGGACCAGGCACAACCCCTGCAGGACACTGGCTCTCTGGACCTGTTTGAGGGCCAATGGGCAGTGTTTGGTGTGCACTGCTCAGTGTCCATCCTTGATGCACTTTTTTAACCTTCACTCCCATCCCCCCTCTTTTGTCTTTCATTTGTCCCACAAGATCAGTTGACATACATACAAGGCCCCTGCTATTTAACAGGTGTGTGTGAGGTGGCTAGCTGTTCCTCTGTGGGTCTAAGGCCCACGTCCCTGATACTCATCAAGCAGGCCTGATCATTTCATTGACTGTGCACAAAACCCCTTGAAAGCCACCAGCTGTTGCCAGCCTTTGACCTCAGGCAAAGCACTCCACTGGATTACCCCCTGCCATTACTCCTAGGGCAGTTCCCCCAACCTTGACCAGATCCCAGTAGATCTTTACAGGCAGAACACAGTTCTGCATATCACTCCATACTGCACTTTGTGGCTTTCAGTGCTTAAATGCAGGGGCCTTCTTGGTCCTGCACAGGTCCAAGGAGCGACTAGCCAACTCTCTCTCCCATGATGGTAATGAAGCATTCAGACAAGGAGCTCTCTATGGGTCAAGAGATGAGCGGTACAATTCAGACTTGCACTGGTTTGTCTCATGGTGAACCCCTGCCTTTACAGACAGACAAGCCTGTGGGCCCACATAAAGATAGCTAGACTGCAGTACTAGAGAAGGACCTAGGGGTTTCTTCAAACCTTAAGATGAATATGAACAAACAGCGTGCTCTTATTGTGAAAAAAACCCAACAGCATACTGGGTTGTATCAAATAGAATGAGACTTGCAAACCAAGGGAAATCATTCTTCCCTTTAACTGCTTTTCCCTTTATTTGGCACTGGTGAGACCACACCTCGACTGTCCAGTTCTGGGCCGCACACTTCAAGAAAGATGGGGGCAGATTAGAAAGACTGAGCAAGACTCTGGGGAAAGGCTGTAGAAAGCAAGTTATTTAGTCTCGAAGACAGACTACTGAGTGGGGATTTGATAACAGACTTCAAATACCTGAAGATCAATTCTAGACAGGCCAAAGATGGGCTTTTCCCTGTGGCCACTTGGCTGGGAGTAGAAGCAATGGCCTGAAGCTGCAGCAGAGGAAATTTAGGTTGATGATCAGGAAGAACTTTCTGACTATGAAGGTGGCCAGGTGGTGGAGCAGGACTTTTAACACATCAAGGGAAGTCAAGGGCCAGGCCCGCTACAGAAACTATAAGCCCCCTTTAGTACTGGGGGCCACTAGTGGTATGTTACAAATTTCTTTGGACATATAATAATGAAGTCACGGAGGACTGGAGCTCAAAGGTTCAAAACAAGAGTGCCAAGTGGGGACACTGAGCAGAGCACACCAGTGAGCACCTACCGACCCTCAAATGAACCCAAGGAGCCAGCGGACACTGCCCAGCAATACTCTGTTCGGAGACCGGAATGAAGTAGGGCAAAGAAAGTGCCCCGCAGTCCCCGGGAACCCTCCTGGCCACAGCCTCCTTCCTGGTCAGCCCAGCTTGGCCAGGGCCAGGAGGTTGACCAGGAGGTCCTGGCCCTGGTGGGACCACAGACAAACAAATTTAATGCACCTGAACTCAACGTGCACTGGAATAGGCTGCCTAGAGAGAAGCTGTTGGATCTCCACCACTGGAAGTTTTCAAGAGTGGGTCGGACAGGCACTAGGCTGGGATGGGTTCCTCAGGGACCATCCTGCCTAGATCACCTTGTGAGGTCCCTTCCAGCCCTGCTTCCCTGTGCCCTCCCACCGAGGTAGCCCGCACAAGTGCCCCCTGCCTTCAGCCTGTACTTTTTATGGGTGAGCTAAGATAGGCTTCCGGGGACCTCAAGCAGCCCCACGGGGAAGGCGGGGCTTTGCCGCGGGGGGAACCGCCCT
>NW_005842819.1:621131-637224 GCF_000455745.1 Alligator sinensis | reverse complement strand
CCACACGTCTGTCCGGGCCGCAGCGAGATAGAACGCTCCCCCCGGCCCAGTGACGCGGGCACTGCAACCCCGCGGGGGCTCGTGCCTGAACGGAGAGGGGGGCACTCACCGCCCAGGACGGTGCCCAGGAAGAGACATTTCTTCTTGTGGCGTTTCAAGAAGCTCCACAGCGAGCGGAGCATCCTACCCCGCGGCCCGGCGCCGCCGCCGCCGCCCGGACGCTGTGACGTAGAGCGTGGGGCGTGGCCGGACGTTCTGGGTCCTGCAGGCGGAGGGGGTGGGTTCGGTCTTCGCTGGTGCCCGCGCACTTCCGGGTCCCCCCGGAAACGCCCGCCCCGCACGCTGGGTTCCGGCAGGCCGGACATGGAGGCGACGACGGAGGCGTGGATGGACCGAGCGCTACGCATGGTGCGGGCCGCCGCGGAGCCCCTCCCCCCTCCGCCTGGAGGGCGGGGCCTAGGCCGGCTTCTGCAGGGGCGCACACTGGCAGCGCGTTCGCGCGTTAACTTTAACGCGAGTTAAAGGGCTGCCTGCGAGGGGCTGGGCCCTCTACCTGGCAGGAGTCTGATCCTGGTCATGCAGGGGCAGTGTGGGTCCCTGGGGCCTGATCCTGGCACAAGGGGGTACTGGTTGGGGTGGCCATCATAGAGGACATCCCAGGTTTCTGCTACTCTGTTCTCTATTGATGCGCAACCTGATGCCTTTATGCTCTCTGTTTTTCTCTTCAAGCAGTTCCTTGAAGAGAAAAATAGCAATTTCTTTTCTTCAAGAGAAAAATAGAGGGTACAAAGGCATCGGGTTTTGTACCAATAGAGAACAGAGGACAACCGGACTGTCCACTGTGATGACAACCCTAATTGTGGGGCCCCTGGGGCCTGATCCCAGCTGTGTGGAGGCACTGCAGGAACCACCCCCACTGGCCAGGGTCAAGCTCTGGGGGTCTCCCACCACCCCTGCTTGGCCCCCATGTGTCATAGCTACCATGCAGGCCTGTGGCCTCTGTGAATCCTCACAGAATCCATGAGGAACCCCATGGGCCAGATGGCACAGCACCAGGGGCTGGATCTGGCCTGCAGGCTGGGGGTTAAGCACCACTGCCCTAGCACAAACGTGCCAGTGACGCCCTGTAATCTGAATGACTTAAACTGAAGGAATTGCTGATAAGGCCACTAGTTTGCAGGCAGGGAACAGGGCTGTTGTGCCAGTATTAGACCTCTGGTTATTCTTAACGCTCTCTCTGTTTTCTCCTGTGTGTTTCTGCAGGCTAAAGAAGCCTTAGAAAATGGGGAAGTTCCTGTCGGCTGCCTTATGGTCTATAAAAATGAGATCCTGGCAATGGGGAGGAATGAGGTGAATGAGACAAAGAATGTAAGTTACAAACAAGGGCCTGCCACTGAAGACTGCTTGTTGCCCTAACAGAGCACACATACTGTGTACAATGGGAGTTTTGCCATTGACTTTAGTGTCAACAGGATTTGGAACAGCACATCATGTACATCTCAGACTTCTGTCTGTTTGTGTCTCACTATTTTGTGTTCCCCCCCACTCTAATCTTTTATATGTTTGTGTCTCGGAGCATGGTTGTTTTAAGTGCACTTGCTGTCATCTAAGATGGGGGTGGGGGGTGTCAAGTGTATGCCCTGTGGGCTGGATCCAGCTCATGGAGCTGCTTTATCCAACTTGCTGGGCTACCAGCGGGCCCCTGGAAGTTGTGGGGTTTGGACAGGGAGGCATGATGTGCTGCAGAATCAGGGATGCTTGGGCCTTGGGGGACATGACAGTTGGTGGCAGGTGGGTGAGAAAGAGCTGATGCAGCCCCGGTTGCCCTCTGGCTGCTTTTTCTGCTGCCACACCCATGGCCTCAGCTCCTTGGCTGCTGGTTCTGTTGCTGCCACAATGTGCTGTGTGCTGGAGCCAGAGCTGCAACACGAAACATGTGCCAGCACCAGAATCTCCAGCTCCATAATAGACATGCAGCAAGAGCTGCTGCTGTGTGTACCAAGCGGGAGCTGGAGCTGCCGGCACTGCTGCCACTTGCTCCAGAGCCACCCCATGCTCTTTTGGATCACCGGGGCAAGAAGCCCTGTAACCTGGATCTGGCCTAGGACAAGAGGTGATTTTAACATCTCGATCTCAGGTGTTCATATGGAAAGGTATTTAGCTATGTTTGTCTGAAATAAGGCAGAAGGGCACGGCAGGGTGGTATCTTGAGTGCTGTCAGAGAGGCAGCAGTCTACTTCTTCAGATATTATGACAAAGTAGTCTGTCACCTATAAAAGGTGCTGCTGTCCAAATGAGTTAGTGTCCAAGATGCCACTCTGCTTTCTGCTGTTGTTAATTTAGTTAGTGATAGTAATTTTATATGAATAATTGATATAATAATTTCTACTTGCCTGTATTTTCTTGCATACCAACCCCCTTCCCCATATCCGGGGCGGATAAGACACCCTGGTTTGAGAAGGCAGAATGAAGAAAAAAAGATATTTTCCAGAGTCTTCCCTGCCTCAACATAGGCTCACACTGGCTGAATGTTCCCTGGTGCATGCGTCACTCGCCCTCTCCTTCCAGCTCCAAAATTTAAGCCAGTTTGGCAGCAGTTGTGATAGGTTGAGCTTTGGATGTGGAAAGAGAGGCTGAGTGACACTGGGCATGTCAACACGTACATTAATGCACCTTAGATACTGCGCATTTAGTTTAGTACTTACTTAATAAAGTACTAACTAAATGCTCAGTAACTGGCTGTGCAGTAATGCTGGCACATGGATATTTTGTGATGCTTACTGCGCGTTAGCTCAAATACTGTCTAGTAGGCTGTTAGCACTACTGCATGATGTTATTTGGCTAATAAAGTCTTGTGTAGACACGCCTACTGAGAGCTGGACTCCATTCTTGCTGTATGGGCCCAGGGGTAGCCATTACAGTGTCCCCATGCCTCCATTCTAGAACAGAAACCAGCCTTCTTACTAAAAACATGCACCCCAATTCTGGGTGACTAATTTTTGCATGTGGTATGTGAGTAAATGCAGTATTAATAGACGTGGGGGGAAATGTCCCAAAAGCATTTTTGAGGTTTAAATTTTTTTCCTGTACCCTCTAGTACAAACAGGGAACTATTCACAGTTTGCCTGTGTGAGAGAGAGCAAGAACCATTCACCTAGGATTGCTAATAGTCTGTTAGTTTGTTGTGGGCCTCTTTCCTTCCCCTTTCTAGCATTCTCCTCTTGGACCTGGGAAAACTTTCCCATAAAGCATTGGTTTCAACAAACTAGCATTTTCCAACAAAAAATAGTTTTGCTGAAAACTTCTTAATGAATTGTACTTGTTTAGTTATGTTAATTAATTCTACTAGGTAAAAATATTGATAATAATAGGCATTAAAAATTAGAAAAGAAAGCAGATCCATACAGATACAGTGTAGCTATATACAAATACGTATAGTAAGTACAGCTTGTTTTACTAAATTCTGGTATGCAATTAAAGTAATACCCAATTTTCTTTAGACTACAATATGCTGTGGTAAAGATGATGGATTGTAATGATAGGATACTACAACTTACATGTGCATACTTACACATCATTATATTATATGGGAAACCCTTGCTCACACTAATGACTGGAAAATAGATGGCAAAATATTGAAGTAATTTACCAATTAAATGACACCACAAGGCTATTGCTTTGCAAGACATGCTTTGATAAGTATGGTTGAATTATTTACAATAATACTTTATAAGATAGTAATTGATAATATATCATGGGTTTTTCCAAAAGTAAAGTAGGTCTTGTTTTACAAAGCCTAACTACTGCTCTTTTTTGGGAAAACATCTCTGGGAAGCAGACAACTAAGATTACTGGGTTTTGTATGCACATCATAGGAGAAAAGGTCTGTTGTACTGTTTACCAGAATTATGCCAGCAGTCAAGACTTCTTTTAAACCTTCTGCTCTCAAAATTTGGATCCCATTCCAGCAGCCTTATTTGTATGGGTACCTTCTATACCCAAAGGGGGCCCACTGAACAGTGGGACTGAGAGGATAGATCCAATTGCAGAATTAAGCCTTAATTTTATTTTTAAAATTGATCATGCTGTTTTTTAATTCCAGAAACGATGGTAAATATGTCTTTTATATCTGTTGGATGATTTTCGTAAACTTTGCGTATCAGTTTTGATTTCCATCTCTAACTCATGAAAATTAAGTTTAGAACACATTAGAGGTTTCAGTTTCAAACCTATAAACATCACTGAAATTCAATCATGTATTGAGTAAACCACACCAGGTATTTGGCAAAATAAAGAACTACTATTTTCTAATTTAAAGAGTAAGCGAAGAATACTGACACCAGTTGAAATGGTTTGGGTACTGGAAGACAGAATGTAACCACAGAAAGTGATCATCACAAAAATCAGACTGAACATCTTTAGTACTGCAGAAAGTATCAAGAAAGCTTCAAGCCAAATTTTCAGTCATGAGCCTGTAAAGATAAGCTAATTCTTTAAGCTTGTTTCAAGTGGCCTGATTTTTCAGAAGTGTTGAGGAATCACCATTCCCACTGTTTCCAGCAGGAGCAGTAAGTGATTTGGATCTTTCTAACTCAGGCCATTTTTGTTTAAGCTGCCGAGCTTCAGATCTTTATGGTTTAATTTTCAGAAGTGCTGGGTACCCATCACTCTCATTTAGGTCAGTGAGAACTTTGGGTGTACTGTGCTTTTGAATATTTGGCTTTTGTTCTTTAATTACATCAAGCAGTCTGACAGTGTGAGAGTGAAGATGAACACATACCAGGAACTATGGTAAGCAGGAAAAGACCAAAATGCCTTCAGTTTCTCCCTTGGTCTTTTTATTCTTATGACATTTTCTGGCATTGTTTAATAACATAGGACTGGAAGGAACCTCCTGGGTCATTAAAGCTATTGCAGCAAATATAGTGTGTAATTGCTTTCATAAATGTGTCAGTTTCCATTATACAATCATTTAAGTTTCTTGTCCTCTCATCTCATATTGGAAGGCTTTTCCAGAAACGTACTCCTCTGACACTCACCAACCTTCTAATTTCCTACCTGAACTTATTTGTGGCCCTTTGTTCTCGTGCCAATGTTGGCACTTAGTTTAAACAGTTCTTTTCCTTCCCTGATATTTAGTGCCTAATGTATTTATAGAAAAGAACTGCATTGCCTCTCAGCCTTTGGTATATATATTTTCAGGTTAACCAAAAGACTCTTTTCTCCAAATCATCCTATTTGTCCTTCTCTGCATCCATTCTTGTTTGAATTCATGTTTCTTGAAGATGGGTGAACAGATTGTATGCACCTATCTATCAGGTGCATAAGTGAGATTAGGTGCCTATTCCACCCTGCACAAGCGCTTGAAAAACAGTTAACGCAGAAGGTGGGTGCATCCTCCTCTACCTCTTGGTTGTTGCTTTTTTGTAATTTTGTCTTAAGGCTAAAGTGATGGTATGTTCCAAAAATAGGTGTGTTAACATTTCAGGTACTTGAGCAGGGTGAACTAGGATTGCATTTAGGCACTTAAATCTACTCAAATGTCTAATAGATGGAATGGTATCTGCTCTTTTGAGTTTTACTTCTACTTTAGATGCTGTGATTTCCATGTCCATACCCCTTTCCTGCCTTTGCCCCCATCCTTAATACTGAAAACTAAAGCAAAGCATATAGTTTTGGACCTATACCTTAATTTTACCTAATCTATGCCCTGTGATTACTGCACAGCAGCCCCACTTTATTTTTCCTTGTTTTGCTTTTACTTATAAGTCTAAAGAAACTTCTGGCCTCCAAGATAAAACTTTCTGATGAATCCTTTTTTCTGTTCATTGCGGACTCGCTCCTAATATCCTTTCTGAAGTGGTTATTCATCCAATGAGGTATAGAATCATAGGAAAGGAGGGCTGGAAAGAACATCCTGAGGTAATCTAATCCAGCCCCCTGCTCAAGACAGGGTTATTGCTGATTAAACCATTCTAGCCAAGTGTCTGGGTCTGTTCAACCAGCTTATGAAAATTACCAGGAATGGAGATTCCATGACCTCCCTTTTCCAGTGCTTATTCACATTCACAGTGAGGCAGTTCTTAATCTTCAACCTAAATTTCCTCTGCTGCAGTTTGAGCCCATTGTTCCTACTGTGTCCTCTCCTGCCACAGAGAAGAGTCTGGCTACAGGTGTTCAATTTTACTGGTAAGAATTTCTCTGATAGCTTCCCTGGCCCCGATTCCCAACTTCTGGGGCTTTGCAATCCCTGCCCCACTACTTAGTTGGTCAGCAGCGACAGAATTTAAAGGCCAAAAGTCGGGAACTTTGTCATGTATACTTTCCCTCTGTTCCACGGTCCAATAGCAATATACATGTAGTCTCTTTCTACTAGGCTTATCTATAAATTGTTTTATAGTTGGCTGTTTTCTTCTGGCAAAGATTGGGACGCGGGGGGGCTATGTTTTACTGTGTCTTTTTGGTTGCATAATAGGAGCATGTCTCTAGCTTCAGCCCTTCAAGACTGTTAGGCTTGTCATTACTTGTATGCCTTGGGCAATATCGCTACAAAGATCTTTGCAAGATTCTCATTTTAAAAAACCTGGCAGTAGGTTCTCATGACCTTGCCAGCATTGTCTTTCCTTTGGCAGCTCTTTAGCTTGCTTGATCATTCACAGCCCTTCCTCAAACCAACTCTACTGTTCCCCCTCTGATATTACATATGGCCCTTTCCAACTAGACTTTTTCTGGCATTGCCATCCTCAATTATGTGGCAGTCATACTGCTCCATTGAAATGTTTTCTCCCAGAAAGGTGCTCTGTTACCACATGCAGGCTCATCCTCTCTCTTGTCTCCTGGTTTGGCCATTACAGCATATGTCTTTTTCCTGGGGCATCTTGCAAGTTCAGTATGTAATCATTAAAATGAAGTATTGTTTCTGTTCTCAAATTACGAGTAATACAGTTTTATTTTATCTCAGCTCTGTTGCTCTCACTTGTTAATTCTTGTCTAAGATTTAGAATATAGCCTTTGTAGGGGAGGGATGGTATCTTTTATTTGTAAAACACTTGGCACAATATTGGGCAGTGTATTAGTAGTCCTGAGTTATAGGCTAATGACATCACCTTCAAATAATGTATTTCTTTCCACCACTTTTTTTTGGATCTCTTACAAAGAGAATTCGTTCCCATTATTGCTGTTCATGTGTTTTAAACATATGTATTAAACAAATAAAAGTATGCAGGTAGTAAATAGTGATTTTCATTTAATGAGCTAATAGAAGAGTATACATGGACCTTTATGACCCAGCGTGAAAGTTGTTTTTTTCATATGCACACATTAATGCTGCATAAACATTCCACAACTAGGCTTATTTCAAAATCCCTAATTACTGGGGCACAGTTTAAGGCGATGGTGTTCCTTTAATTTGTGTTCAGTTGTCAGGTGTGTCCAGATCATGCTTGGTGAAGAGGAAGATAAAATTGTCTATACTTGTATGCCTAATAGTCCCTTGAGCTTTAGTCTTCTGGGAAGGATTTGTAGAGTGCATTATCTGGTAGAGATTGAAAAGAGTCTCAGAGAGATTTAAATAGGTCATACAGGAAGCATACGGGCGTAGCTAGGATCTGCACTCTGATGTTCCAGGTCTTAGTCTAGCATCTATGCCACAAACGCATCATATCTCTAGATAGGGATTTAGAAAAAGGGAAAAATGTTGACTGTGTTCGCCACTTTGTAATCCACTGGTGTCATAGAGCTGCAAAAAATAATCCAAATATGGACCCAGTTTTTTTGTGATGTTTTTATTGTGACATCTCAGTAACTGTAATAGACATTATGATGAATTGTTAGGACATTACTTTATGGCAGTGCTATTTTTCTCTGCAACTCTGGTGCTTTTTCTATTCCACTTGGGTTCTTTGTGCTGTTGCTATCCTTGTGATGGCTTAGCGTTTGTTTCTTAACTCCACCAACCATTCTTCAGCCTTTATTGGCTGCAAAGAGGAATCATAGTCACTCTGATCTGTGTAGCATTACCTTTCACAACAGTTCTCAACCTTTTTCAACTCCAGGTACCCCCTGTCAGATTCAAGATGCACCCCCCTCCCCTGCAAATATGCCAGATCTTAATTTTCACTCATTTCTTGACTATAGAAAAATAGTGCAATTTGTATATTGCAAAGAACTTGTCAGGCCCACAGAAAGGCAGAATGGCTTGGACAGTCTGGATTCCTCTTTGAAATCTCTGGGTTTAGCTTGCAAATCGTGTGTGTGTCTGCATGACAGCATATCCACACGGCACCCTTAAAAAGGCATGCCGTGGCACCTGATTGAAAATCACTACTCTACCCACACCTGCTGTCCATCTGAGAGAGAGGTATACTCCTGGTTTCAGAACTTTGCTTGTTCTATCCAGGGGCAGACAGAATAAGCAGTCTGACCCATGCCTGCCTTGTGAGTTGCATGTGACTATAGTTTGAGGCTGAATGTTGCTTCTTCCGCTCAGGCTGTGCCAAACTGCAAATCCACTCTTATTATGAATTCTGTTTTCCAGCTTGAACCAGGCAAAGCAGTGATCCCTTTCCAAGGAGTATTAAATTGCTTCTCTGATGGAAGTGAAAAGAATTGGACCCTTCACAGAGTAGGTGTAGGCATGTACGTTCGCACAAAGGAGAATTGGTTTTTGTGGTGTGGTATTCTCAGTTCTCTTGGTTCTAAGGAAGTTTAACAACTGCAGATCAATTCATGGCATTTTTAAAAACGTTTCTTTTGTCTCTGTGTATGCTCCCAGGCAACGCGACATGCAGAGATGGTGGCAATTGATCAGGTTCTAGATTGGTGTCATCAACACGATAAGGATCCTGATGAAGTGTTTGCACACACAGCGTTGTACGTAACTGTAGAGCCTTGCATCATGTGTGCAGCTGCCCTGCGCATGATGAGTATCCTTTGGGGCATATTCATGTTGGTAAAATGTATGGTGGCATGTTGTTTTCAAGCAAATCGTTTGGTTATGAGCCAGCACATTAGAGGATGATGCTGTCAAATAAAGCTGTACATGGGATCAGTTTGTCTGCTCAGAGAACATACCCGCAGTATGCTTTTGTACTGAAGACCATGACCAAGATGTTCTCTGACAGGATTGGAAAAATAAATCTCAGTCCAGCATCCAGCTATGTCGTCATTGGCAGGCCCTCATTGTTGAGGATGATCACTCCCATGGGTCAAGTAAAGGGTAGTAGATGAGTCTGTTAATGGCTAAAGCCAATCCTAGAGCTGCAGACTCTGGCAGATGCCACAGATAGTGGTTAAAGGGAGGGTCGAACCACTGATTTACTGGTCTCGTTTCCTTTCCTTCTGTTTCTGTTGTTTTTCTTCCTCCAGGGTGGGACAGTTTTCTTCAAAGTAAGATGAACTCTCTCTCACAAGACATTGCCATGTAGCCCCATCCTGTGCTACTTTTCCCCAATTTGTAATGTCAGTGCCACACTTAATGTTCTCCTTGAGGGCATCCTTGAAGCATTTCCTTTGGCCCATGCGTGTCCTGACCTAAGGAGTGCCAATATTGTCACCATTTAAAAAAAGGGAGATATGGAAAATATAGCAAACCAGTAATATGTGGCTTCATGCACATCTTCTTTGGGATTTCCTTCCTCTGTCCTGTCTGATGCTCTTATCAGGCTGGCCCGTGTTGTGCTCTGCAGAAAGCTGGATATGGCTCTTCAGTTATGTTATGTCTTTGTGTTACCGAAAAGGAGGTGCTGAGAATACAACCAGCCCAGCATCAAGGAATGGAGTACAGGCTGCTTCTTTCAAAGGGCAAGCCTCAGCAAGCCAAATGGAATGCCTTGTGCCATAAAGATATTCTGAGAGACATGTTTTCTCTTTGCTTAATACCTTAACTCAGTCACATAAATTCCACTGGTTGTATACGGTTGTCAAAATGAGAGATTTGGAGGCTGTGGCTCGGTCTTGAACATCTCCTCTGATGACTTAATAGGCACTGGGGAACCATTCCAGGTAGGCTATCCAAAGATTTCCTTTCATGTATTTAATATTTCAAACAAGGTTAGCAACCTAAGGCCCACAGAGCCATTAGATCAAACCTGTGGCCTTTTGTGGGGAGAGGGGGGCGGGCACTTCAGCAGATTTCCAAGCAGCTGGGGACGCAAGTCGCATTTAGTGCTGGTGGACTTTGTCTGTTCCATGCTGCAGCTGGGCAGCTGAAGTTTTGGCAGTGTGGGGATTTGCCTGCACAGTGCCATGACTGGGCAGGTAGGAGATGCACCCATGCTATGGCTGGGCAGCAGGAAGAAGTGGCAATGGCAGCAGTGGCCAGACCCTACGACTGGCCTGCCTTGGGCTAAACTGGGTCCTTCTGGCTCTCTGCCACACCAAGGTTGCCAACCATGGTTTAAAAATGGTGATATGTTTGCTTTTGGCAATAAGGTTCTTAGGGTGTGTGGCCGTAAAAAATTCTCATCAGCAAGGCCATGTTCTGTTCAACCCGGTGTAAGCCCTTTCCTTACCAGTTGACTACCTGTCTCTCATAACTGGGAGTTGGAAAAAAAGCTTATTGTGAAATAGGACTCAGAGGGCTTTGCACAGCCTTCTCTTGATGCATTGCTTTCCTGACATTCAGCTGGCAAGGGGTATTTAATTATCTTATATGTTCAAGTGTATAAAGGAAAAGGCTATTTCTACTGCAAGTGTTTTCCTCCTTTCTCCCAAGCAATTGCAGTAGGATGAATACATACAAGTCAGCACCCTCTTATGTGGGTGGATGATCTGAAATTAGTGCTGTCATTGAAAACATCCTACTTTGTTGTTTTTCCGGTTGTTCTCATTCACACAGGGGAGGGGAAGTTACAGTACACATTTTGTGGGCAAGAATATTGTTTTTGAAGGGCAACTGAGGCCTGAGAGTTTGTTGTTAGGAATACAAAACAGGATTATAGAGAAGAGCTTCTTGGTAGGAGCCTATTAGACAAATAGCTGTGAGTCTCTCTTGCATTCCCAGGTGTTAGTATGATTTACCTGGAGTAAGTTGGAAGCACGCTAATTAGTATGCAGTAAAGGGAAAGGAGTTTGCAGAAGAGTTTTCCTCATAATTTCTGCAGAATGTGAACAAATCTGAATTACCATACTAAGCGTCATGCCAATTTAAATCAAAACAGATAAATCTTCACCCTGTAATGAGGGGTTCTGATCACAGATAATTAGAGATATACTTCAGGTAAATAAAGGAGACAATACAGGTCTTTGCAATTAACCTACACATTGGATATTATGGTGAGGTCCATGACATCTTGTTTTCATGAATCTAGTATTCTAATTTTAACAGTGCATTGCTGGCTATCGAGCTGAAGAAGCAGTGGAAATGTTAAAAACCTTCTACAGACAAGAAAATCCAAATGGTACGTTTCCTTTTTATGCACTCATTTTAACCCTAATAATTTCTAAAAAGATTGTGGGCACTGGCATTGTCAGCATTAATATTTCATATCCTTTTTCTTCCTGTCCTTTTTCTTTCTGAAAGCACCAAAGTCAAAAGTACGGAAAAAGGAATGCAGTAAGTAAAAGCCCTCTGCTAACAGAAGACTGAAGCACAGGAAATAATGGCCTGTGGGGAAAGATTTCTTCACCGTCTTCAGTGCAGCATTTGGGAATGGCAACATTAATGAACTTCAAATCTGCTCCCGTTTTACTACTTGAATATTATCAGTGTCTTCCATTTTATGTGTCTAGTAGGTGATATGATTTCTAAATCACCAACCTTAGTCTTTGTGAAAAATATTTGCCTTTATCGGGCAGGTAGAAGGTTTTAAGTTATAGTTCAGACTGAACAATTTGCACCACATGGATCTTATATGGATGCACTACCATAATGGCCTGTCTGCACAGCATGTGGATGGAATATTCTATTAGGGTCCTGTCTATGGTTATAGATAGCAAGTATTTTTAGAGAATAGTTCACTTAAGCCATTTAGAAGGAAACAGTTCTATAAACATTCAACTGTACATTTACTGTACACCGTATACCTTAATTAAGAACTATAAGAGGGTAACAAAGGGCAAACAAACAGACCTTGAAAACTGATACCAGACCAGTGTAAGAGTTCTTCATTATTTTATTCTTTTTGTCTCCTATAGAACAAACAGCTCTGAAAAGTCATGTTTAGGCAGGAAGATGTATGTGAAAAACTGTATATGTCTTAATGCTTAATTTGTGTGTGTATATATACATGCTGATTTGCATAAGCAAATACAAGTTTTTCATACTAGTGATTTATATGTGAAGAATTGAAGGCTGGCATGAAAATCTGTCCCTTTCTGACATTCACTCCTTGATTATTAACATATGGAAAAAATAATGGTTAAGAATCCACAAGTAAATTGGACTTACTTTCAGTTGCCAAATCCTGACATCTGCATGTTTAATTGGAGATATGAAAACCAGGAAAGGAAAATAGGAGTAACAAAAAGAGAACAAGATGCATGATATTATAACTTTTTGGACATTGGTTAGCTAAATGTCACTTACATTTACTTTTGCTTGGCATTGCTGTAATTTGTAATCCAGAAGAGGGCCTTACTGTTCCACTAATGAATTAAAATGTAAACCTAAATTGAATCTTTGATTGCATTGTTCCTAAGTGGATATTTATCAAATAAAAAATCAGCTTGCAATTTAATCGGTTGGAGAAAAATTGCAGAAATTTGAAAAAGCCTTAAGATTTTTTTTTTAATTACAAAAGAGCAATTAAAATTCCTTGGGTGCAAAAGTTATATACAATTAAATACTGTATCTGTTTGAACAAAATATGTTGAAGTGATTTTTTTTTGTTAGAAAAGATCAAATACATGGTTATACTTGCCATCATTTTCCCCATCAGCTTGGAATTTACCTTCTTAATATAATCTTATTAGTTTATAGTTTACTGAATGGGGGGAGGAGAATTTTTTGTTCAGTGTAATGTAATATTACAGTTCTGGACCAGGCATACCAAAATATTGTTCCTTTTTGTTTATATTCTCGATCTGTTGTATTGTCTGACCTATTGGACCTTGGTTACTGCCTTCTCAGTCTGTTCCTCCTTCTAAGCAAATAAGTGGTAATGCATTTTTAAATTCTTCACCAGCAGAGATGTTAGAGCTGAAAGGAGGTGCCATTGAATCTCATCCTTCAGTGAGTAAAGGCTACAAGGGAAATATGAAATAACCTGCTAAATACTTGCTATGTAAACACAACCATTTAAATACCTTTGACAGTGTTGATGTGAGGTAGCAGAGGAATTTGTAACTAAGTCACTGGGACCTTGAGAGAAATGGGTTCAGTCCTTGGTTTTAAATTAAGCCTTTTTTTCCAACTGACCATGTCATCTCTCTCCATTCCAGATCTGTAAAATGGCTGACCATACTTTCATTCCATACTATAGTGTCTTATAGATAACTCAGTTAATATTTGTGACCAGCTCACATCCTGTGCTGATGTTGGAGGCACTAGAGTACATAACTAGATAACTGGAGGAAAAATAAATATATTTGAAGAGCAAAATCTGATTCTGCAGCCTTTCTCTTGAGAAATGCTTACTCATGGGAGAAGCAATCGCTGAAATGAATAGGACAGTTTGCTTGAATAGTTGTTCATCATAATTAAGAGCAGAAGACACTGTGGAACAAGACCACATGATGCCCTGCAGCTAAAAGGTTAGTGACACAGTGAAGGTGTTTTCTTGAAATCTTGAACCAAAAGAAAAGCTAGACAAGTGGGATTCTTTCACTGAACCCCTACTTAAGAGAGAGTGTTCTTTCTCTAAGCATGTGGTATCAGTCCTCATGAGAAGCCCAATACATGGTGGGGTTATGTATTCCAGATAGCAGAGGAGCTAAGAGAGCCTTGCCAAAGCCAGTGGGATTTTTCTGACATGTCCTTTACCTACTAAACAGGATCCTCTAGGTTATAACTAATTTGCATCAGGTGGTGACATTTCTAAGTTTTAGGGCTGATTGTTGCTTTCTGTAAGTCAAAGGGAAAAGGCCACAATTACAGTGCTAAAAACCTTTTCGATGATAACCTACCTGAAATCAGTAGGGCTACTCGCATGAAGGGTTATTTGCTTGAGCTTCTGGTGTCAACGTTTCTTTTTTATTAGCCTTTCAGTCTTTTAGCCTAATGTTGATCAATAAGTCTCAGAACTGGCTCTCTTAAATACCAAGGAATCCTTGGTGAATTAGCTGAAATGGTATGAATTCCTGAAGCAGCAAAAGCTACTTTGCAATCTTATTCCTTGTTTATATGCTGTTGACAGATGTCACTCTAAACTGCTTTTAAAGGAGGGAACTTGCTGCTTGGTTGTGCACATCAGCTGAACTTACATAAATATTTTGTCTGGCTACTCTTCTACCAGTTTAATGGAGCTAAACTGCCATATCTTTGTATCCAAACAGAATAGGCTTAAAACTACAATGGTTTAGCTTCTACCTAGAGCAGAATAGAGCTGACAGATGGAACTGTTATAGCACATCAGCTGTGAAGTATTTATAATTTTAAACCATTTGATCTGTTCATCTGTCCATATCCCTAGACAGTTAAAAAATTGAGGAGCATTTTCCCCATTCTAACTTGTAAAGAATACATTGATGGATCGACTGATAATCTATTTGTAACAGCTGCTTGGCCCCTAAAATATGACACAATACAACAATCCAACATCTTCTGCCTTTAGCACCTGACATCATATTAACTTCAATTAGGGCTACAGATGGTCAGCATCTTTGAAAAATTAATACCTAAGTCTGTTTCTGAATTTCAGGTGACTATGTTTGACATTTTTAAGCTTTAATGTGCTCAAATAGAACATCCATCTTCATATTTAAGAAAAAACCATGAAAGTTAGTCATTGGATCATCAGGCTCAAGACTTGTTCTGTTGGGAGAGTGCAGGCCTATATTCTAGAATATGCATTTTTACCAGATTTTTGAATACTTACAGAGTTTTAAAAATAAATTAACATCAGATCAGATATTTGAAGAAACCTTCAGTGTAAAATAAAAACTGAAGACTAAATAATGTTTCTTTTCTGATTGAAAATTGTTCCTCCAATTTCCTAGAATTTTTTGAGAGCTTTACCATACAATGGGCAAGAACAATTGACAACAGTTAACAGGACATTTCTAAAACTTTTGGAAAGCCTTCATAAGAGGCTCATTGAAAAGTTCAGCTCAATGTTAGATTTTATTGAAAAGCATACAAATATTATAAATAATATTGTATGGTATGGTAGCCTCGCAAAGACACATCAGAAATAGGTGGGTAGCAGAATGAGGAGGTTGAAAAGACTGGGACACTTTATTATATTCTCTCTGTCTTATGTAGTGGACAAACTATAATAGATTCGGGGCTCCTGAGGCAGCTCTCAGAGACCATAAAAACTAAGGGGGCGGTAGTCATGGGGGACCTAAACTACCCAGACATCTGCTGGGAGACACAGACAGCAAAGTCCCACCGTTCACGCAGGTTCCTATCCTGTGTATAGGACCTCCACCTGACGCAGGAGGTACACGGTCCCACTAGGGGGAATACCTTACTGGATCTGGTATTGGCAACGGGGGATGACATGGTAGGGGACCTACAGATCGGTAGCCATCTGGGGGACAGTGATCACCAAATAAAAGAATTCATCATAAGACGTTGAGTGGGTAAGGTAGCTAGTAGGGTGAAAGTGCTAGACTTTAGGAAAGCTGATTTCAATGAACTCAGGTGATTAGTTAAGGACGCACTGCAGAGTAGGAGTTTTGAAGTGATGGGAGCCCAAGAAGGGTGGCTGTGCCTTAAGGAAATGATCTTTTGGGCACAGAGGGAGATGATCCCAATGCGAGGAAAAAGAGGGAGAGGGGCCAGGAGGCTTCCTTGGCTGACCAGAGAAATCCAGGGCAGCCTACGGGCCAAAAGGGGAGCACATAAAAAGTGGAAACAGGGAGAGATCACCAAAGATGAGTATACCTCCTTTCCTCACGCTTGTAGGGAGGCAGTTAGACAGGCCAAAGCTACCATGGAGCTGAGGATGGCATCCCAAGTAAAGGACAATAAGAAATTGTTTTTTAGATA
>NW_005842819.1:615185-619419 GCF_000455745.1 Alligator sinensis | reverse complement strand
CCCACCCCTTTTCCCTGCCTATGCAGGGGGTCGGACTCGATGATCTATTGAGGTCCCTTCCGACCCTAACATCTATGAATCTGTGGGCCGCCAATGTGAGGACGCAGTCAGTAAACTCACCTTGTTATGCATCCAGAGATGCATCTCAAGCAGGGCCAAGGAGGTGGTCCTCCCCCTCTATGCAACACTGGTCAGGCCACAGTTGGAGTACTGCATCCAGTTCTGGGCACCACACTTTAGGAAAGATATGACCAGCATCGAGAGGGTCCAGAGGAGGGCCACTCGCATGATCTGGGGACGGTGGGGCAGACCCTATGAGGAGAGGCTATGGGACCTGAACCTTTTCAGCCTTCACAAGAGAAGGCTGAGAGGGGACCTGGTGGCCGTCTACAAACTTACCGGGGGGGACCAGCGGGGAATGGGAGAGGCCCTGTTCACCCGTGCACCTCCCGGAGTAACAAGGAATAACGGCCTTAAGTTGTTTGAGAGTAAGTTCAGGCTGGACATTAGAAGACACTATGTCACAGTTAGGGCAGCTAGGATCTGGAACCAACTTCCAAAGGAAGTGGTGCTGGCTCCTACCTTAGAATTCTTTAAGAGGAGGCTTGACAGTTACCTAGCTGGGGTCATATGAGCCCAGTATTTTCTCCTGCCCATGGCAGGGGGTTGGACTTGATGATCTGCTTAGGTCCCTTCTGACCCTACATCTATGAATCTATGATGCAGGCAAGGAGCCCCTTCCTGGCTGAGTGGGGGAAGAGTTCCTGACTCTGCTCCTGCCCCAGCCCCAGGGAGGGAACCCCAGCACATGCTGCTGCGGCCCCTCCCCCCACAATGCAGCTCATGTGCATGCAGCCTGGCCCCAACTACTTTATTTCAGTGAGTTTATACCACAATTAACCACAATTTTGATTTTTCAATGCATCAGGGGGCCCCTAAACTATAGCTTTAAACTAAGATTGCTGGGAGACAGGGATAAACAAATTGAAACATGTCCAGGGACCAACATACAAGTAAGCCCTGCAGATAGGGACACTGGAAGAACCACTCTTGCAGGAGCTGAGGGAATAGTTCTCCATCAGTGGGACAGGAAGATGAGGGCCTCAGTAGGAGGATTCGGGTGCCTATATACTAACACCAGGAGCATGGGAAACAAGCAGGATGAGCTAGCCCTCCTACTCTCCAGTGGGCAATATGATCTAGTAGGGATTACATCAACTTGGTGGGACTCCTCACACGACGAGCGTAGTTATAAAGGGCTACACACTGAATGGAAGGGACTGGGTGGGGATGAAAGGTGGTGGCGTTGCTATCTGTGAAAAAGCAGTACCCCACCTTGGAGGCCAATATCAGCTCCAAAAATGAACGGTTTGAAACCCTCTGGGTTAAGTTGTGAGTTGGGGGGAGGAGAGGGGAGGTGTGGCAAGAGAGACCTAGCTGTAGGTGTATACTACAGACCACCAAACCAGGGGGAGGAACTGAATCTAGAGTTCA
Source organism: Alligator sinensis (assembly GCF_000455745.1). Classification (NCBI taxonomy): domain Eukaryota; kingdom Metazoa; phylum Chordata; order Crocodylia; family Alligatoridae; genus Alligator; species Alligator sinensis. The sequence goes on along the minus strand of NW_005842819.1, from coordinate 617,925 downwards.
CCCGAGAATTGACTGAGGCCACATTTGCACGTGACTTGGTCGTCATAGGCAATTTTAATTATCCAGACATCTCCTGGGAGGAACACTTGGTCAAGCTGGATCCGTCACGATCCTTCTTGACCCATGTTGAGGTGCTCTTTCTGACTCAGGAGGTTCATAGGCCAACCAGAGGTGAAGCTCTGCTAGACTTGGTCCTGGCCAAAGGAGATGACCTGGTGACCAACTTAAATATAGAGGGAAGTCTGGTCAACAGCAATCATGAAACCATTGTGCTCACTGTCCAATGTAAGACAAATCTGATAGCAGGATTGAAGTCTTGGACTTGAAAAATGCAAATTTCAACAAGCTTAGGTCACTAGTAGGCGAAGTGCTGTGGGACCAGGGACCAAAGGTGAAAGGTGTGGATGAAGAGTGGTTGTTCTTTAAGGACACAATCTTTAAACCACAAATGAAGTCCATTCCCATGTGGAGAAAAGGTAACAGAAGGGCTGGGAAGCCCTCTTGTCTAATCAGGGAAATCACAGTCCTTTTAAGAAAGAAGAAAGAGGCTTATAAACAATGGAAGCTTGGGGCAGGTACCAAGGAGGACTATTCCATGATGGTCTACATTTGCAGGGAACAGATAAGAAAGACTAAAGCGGTGACTAAACTTAGATTAGCAATGGGAATCAAGGACAACAAGAAGTTCTTCTTTTGGTACGTAGGGAACAGGAAGAAAACAAATGGGAGTGTGGGGCCATTGCTCAACAACTCAGGAGAGCTAGTTACTGGCATCCAGGAGAAAGCTGAACTGAATGACTACTTCACCTTGGTCTTTCACCGGACCAAGGGGAAAACAATGCCAGGTAGAGTACAGGATGAGCACAGTAGGGATAATCGTCTTCCTACTATTGCCACAGAATTTGTGTATGACCAATTACAAAAATTAGACGTATGCAGGTTAGCGGGACCGGATGATCTTCATCCGAGAGTGCTGAAGGAGCTGGCTGAAGTCATGCAGAACCCCTGGTGAAACTCTTCGACAACTCGTGGTACTCTGGAGAAGTCAATGAAGACTGAAAGGGGGTCAATGTTGTGCCCGTCCACAAGAAGGGCAGGAGGGAGGACCCAGGTAACTGTAAGCCAATCAGCCTAACTTTCATCCTAGGGAAAATCCTACAAAAGTTCATCAAGGTGTCTATCTGCGATAAGCTTGCAGAAGGTAATATTCTGAATGATAGCCTGCATGGCTTCATCACAGGCAGGCCTTGCCTTACCAACTTCATCTCTTTCTGTGACCAGGTAACTCACCACCTGGACATGAGAGAGCAGGTTGACATTATATACCTAAACTTTCAAAAGGCCTTTGATCTAGGATCCCACGATGTTCTCGCGAGAAAATTGGAGGGTTGTGGGCTTAACTCTGAGTCAATCAGGTGGGTGAGAAACTGACTGCAGGATAGGACCCAGAGAGTCGTAGTGAACGGATCTGTCATCCTGGCGAGAAATGGGCAGTGGTGTCCTCCAGGGGTCAGTGCTTGGTCCAGTACTTTTCAACATCTTTATTAACGATTTGGATGTGGGTGTGAAGAGCTCACTGGCCACGTTTGCAGACGACACCAAGTTATGGGGAAGCATGGTGATGCTTGAAGATAAGCTACAGATACAGGCAGGCCTAGACAGGCTTGCAAGTTGGGCGGATTGGAATCTGATGAAGTTCAACTTTGAGAAATGTAAAGTGCTCCACCTCGGGACGAGCGATCCCCAGCACACCTACAGGCTTGTGGGCACCAAACTGACTAGCGCCATGAATAAAAGGACTTGTGGGTAGTAATAGAACACAATATGAATATGAGCTGGCAGTGCGATACTGTAGCCAGTAGAGCAAATAATGCTCTTGCATGCATCAATTGATGCATCTCCAGCAAAACCAAGGAGGTGATTCTTCCGCTCTACTCAGCACTGGTGAGACCGCAGCTGGAGTACTGTATCCAGTTCTGGGCACCGCACTTTAATGAAGATGTTGACAAGCTTGAGAGAGTCCAAAGAAGAGCTACCAATATGATCAGAATCTTACATGGCAAGCCATACGAGGAAAGGCTGAGGAACCTGGGACTCTTCAGCCTGAAAAAAAGAAGGCTGAGAGGGGGCCTGGAAGCAGCTTACTGCTACACTAGGGTAGTACATCAAGTGCTCAGTGAGCAACTGTTCATTAGGGAACCTGAGGAGAAAACCAGGAGTAATGGTCACAAAGTTCTGGAAGATTGATTCAGGCTCAACATTAGGAAAAACTCCTTCACAGTCAGTGTCCAGACTGTGGAATAAGCTCCCTCCGGAGGTGGTGCAATCAGCTACCCTGGAAATCTTCAAGAGGAGACTAGACAGTCACCTTGCTGGGGTCACCTGACCACCAGTTGTCTTTCCTGCTTGGTGCGGGGGGCTGGACCCGATGATCTTCCAAGTCCCTTTCAGTCTTACAATCTATTAATCTTGCAGGGGGGCCCAAAAAACTGCAGGCTGGCCCTGGGTCTTTGAACATCCTTGTCTAAAATACTTCACATTTACAAAGAAGTGGCGGGGGGCTGGACCCGATGATCTTCCAAGTCCCTTTCAGTCTTACAATCTATTAATCTTGCAGGGGGGCCCAAAAAACTGCAGGCTGGCCCTGGGTCTTTGAACATCCTTGTCTAAAATACTTCACATTTACAAAGAAGTGGGTTATTAAAGTAGATGACAATAGTCCATTCTAAAGTAGCAATCT
>NW_005842819.1:600826-615102 GCF_000455745.1 Alligator sinensis | reverse complement strand
CCAAAACAGTCTTTTAAACCCAATTGGACCCACCAGTCAAAACATGTTTCCATGCAACATGTAGCAACATTTGATAGAGCTTGCAACACATTCTTAAGATCTACATTATACAGATCTTAAAATCTGATTCCGTTAGCTCTATGACGAAGCTGATGGTTTTGGAGTTGTGCACACTCACTAGCAGTTTGCTAATGCCCTATGGTTAAAATTATCCAGAGGTCTACAGCTTGTCTTAACTACTGGGATGAAATAAAGGGTGTGAGACACTTATGACCTGAACTTAAAACATAACAATTTGTTAGTCCAAATCAAACCCTTGATTTAGAGCTGTAAAAAAAATGAGACAGACAGTAAGGTGCAGGAATACAGGTAATATGCCCCGCACAAAAGAATCATTGCTTACCATCCAGGCGCATGCGGCATGGACTCACGTTCCAAGTGTAGCCTTGTCATTGAGCATAATGGCTAAAGAGCCATGCAGTGAACCAGTCTGGGGGTGCCTGCAGCACAAAAGCTGTTAGGTTCCACCTTCTAAGGAAAATGGCTGTAATCTCACCATGGGCACGACCCAAAGCCTGTTGAAGTCAGCCTGGGATTATTTCACAGCACTTGGTCTCAACCCTAAATGAATGTGGCCACCTGGAAATCTCAGAGCAGCCTTTTAATAATTATCCAACTTAGGCTCTGGACAGACATGCGTAAGTCCTTTTAGCACTTTGTAGTGCTACACAAATGTACCAGTGAGGGTGTATAAATAAGTTCTGAGGTCCCCCTGCTGTAGTACTACGAAGTTGCCTCATGGCATGGTCACCGACCAGACTATAGGGAATTGCTCTTCTGCTCCCTCCTCTCACTGGGAAGGCGAGGCTGTCCATGAACCCAATCACTGGCCGCTTGTCTTTTCCTCCACAGGAGATCAGCAGGTAGCCGACCACTGACAGATTTGTTACAGCCTGCTTTGAAGGCAGCAGTCTCCACTGCCGCAGGGGCAGTAGAAGCAATCCCTGCCACTGTCATCAGAACAGCATCAGTGGTCCTCTATGGTGAGCAGGATTGCAGGGTCAGCTCTGCTTCCCCAAAGACTGATATTGGGACAGCAGCTTTTGTACACCCCTTTGGAGGGATTGGCAGAGTGGAGCACTGTGGGATATTGGGGAAGTAAGAGACCCCCTATATTATTAAGTGCAACTATACAGATATTATATCTGGTGCTACGAAACATAACACTGCAGAGAAGTTTCTGTTTATCCAGCAACATTTCTATAGCACTTGCACAGCTGTTGTAGTGCTACAAGCAGGGTGCACATCTGCACACCCAATTTTGGTAGTGCTACAAGAGAATATATAGGTGCTACAAAAATAACGTTGTCCATGGCCTTATTTTCTCATTGCTTTTGCTTCCCTATTTCAATTTTTGTATCTCTGCTACAGTATGGCAGGAAAGCCTTTAAAGCTGCTGTCAACATATGCAAATGATGTATTAAATATGAAATTAAGTTACGGGTTTCAAATTCTGTGCGCATTCCTCTACCCCTTCAAAAATATGCAGTAGCATTAGACTTAACTTGGACTGAGTCTTCTCTAGTTTGAGTCAGAATTATGTGATCTTATTTCAGGCATTGGCATGCTTGTCAAAATATACTGAACTAGCTAGAAGGGCAGCAAATCAAAATAGCATGGCTTTGTCTTTGCTAAATGGATTGCAATTGACAGTTTAAAGATTTAATAAATATGCCTCCTGATTGGTATCGCAAGAGAAAACATGAATTTCAGATGACAGCTTTGAGTTTTGAAAGGCTTCTAGAGCCATCCATTCTCATTACCAGTTCCTTCCACTCTTTGACATTAAGTGATACCTTTACATGATAGTTTTAAAATACATGTATTTTTAAATGTACACTGTTATGGAGTTCTTTCATTTAAGCATTTGAAAAGTCTGCTGGTCTTCTGCAATAATATATATGCAGCAGGGCCTGTAATTACCTTGGCAGGCTCAAGGCACTGATAAAAAGATTATATTTTTGAAAAGTAAAGTCTTCAAACTTTCCCAGTGTTTGGCAGGAAACCTGTTCCTGTGTTGTATTTGGAGTAAAACTAGGGAGAGAGCCTGCAGCCAGGAGCTCCAGTGTAGGCAGCAACTGTTAAATTTTAAACGAAACTATATTTGACACTAACAGGGGGAAGGAGAGAGGAAGACAATTAGTGCTAGAGTACTAGAAGCAGCTGTTTAATTATTTGTTTTGCCTTGTGGCTGCCAATGTACAGTCTTATTAAAATAGTTCTAGAATGGGGTACTTTCTATTAAATTAATTCACTAATGCAGGCTTTTGCCTTTTTAGGGGGCTGTCTCCAAAGTGAAGTTATCTTCACTTTTCAGAAATTGTTATGTTAGCCAAGAATGCTGTTTTCTCTCTCTCTTTATTTTTTTACAATGAACTTTTAAGGGAAATAAAGAATTCAGAACAGTTTTGGGTATGGCAGATGGCCTACAGTGATCCAATAGGATGTAAAACTCCAGTTAGGTAGTCACTTGGCAATTGCACATGAGTTAGCCTGTGTTTCCATAGAGATGTTGAATGTTTTCAGTGCTGTCTGAATTTGTACTTTTCAAAATGTGAGTGATTAAGAAAGAGTAAGGAAAAGATAAGATAAAATGAAAGACTTATGACTCTGCAGACTTTAGGACAGTATAATTAATTTTTGTCTTCTCAGGGGACCCTATGCCTCTTAGCCTTGTGTAGCCTGGGGAAAGGAGGAATGACTCAGTTTCTTCACTCCTTTCTGGCTAGAGAGTAACTCAGTGACCTCAGCTGTGAATGTGTCTGCCAGCTATCTTATCCTTTTTCCTTCAGTGAGCGACACGCATGTATGCGCACGTGTGCAGCAAGTAGCAGTTGCGTGGGTTGTTAATGCTGTTGTGTGGAATAGGGTTAGTTTCTGAAATTAAGGTACTCCAAAATCAGACCATAATAACATAGGATGAAATCCTGCCTGGCTGAAATCGGTGTGAGTCTTGCCATTGATTTCACTGGGGTCAGGATTTGATTGTGGCTCTCGCACTGTATTTTTTACAATGTATAATTCAGATGTAATCCTGTTTTTAAAGCTTACATGTGAAGTGAATGTGAAAAAGTCACTGAATGTGAAAAATTCACTGAAAAACAGCACCCTTCTTTGCCTGCCTGGATAAAAGTAATCCAATCCTTCCCCCCACCCTCCTCTTTGAATTGTGAGATGAAACCATTAGGTTGTATAACTTTATGAAACGTTACATGCGTGGGTACCATGGTAATGGGGAATGCATAAAAACCCAGACAAATTGACCACTTGTAAATGTGTGTGGATAGGTGAAAGAGCTTATAAGAAATAAGGAGACTAAGGAGTTATGATGATCTCCCCAGCACAGACTCTCCTTCCTCGCTTCCCACAAATATCAGTGTCACTACCATTGGCAGATGTGCCATGCTGCTATTGGCCACCAAACCATTCCTTTATGAGGAGGTAAAGTGATTTCTTCCTACCCAGAAAGATCCTAGGCAACAGCACCAGAAAAAGTGACAGTTTCTCCTGTTCAGCACAAACGGAGCATTTAGGACTAGCATGCAAGCAATGGGTGCAGTGCTCTTTATATGCTAACAACATCCAAATGTCATCTTTGTAGAACAGGAAAGAAGTTCATTCTGATACAGTGTCTCAGCTAGTATCTAGGTGAGGCTGGGACCTGGGGAAGAGTGAGTTGGCTGGAGGTCAGTGTAGAGAAGATGATAATGTGGCCAGGAGCTTAATGGTGGGTGGATGAGTGGGATCCAAGCCTCAGGTCCTGTTTAAGGGACTTGAATGAAGCTATGGGGTGTCTCACCCCTCATAACCCCCTCCTCCTGCACTCTGAACTTTCTCTGCGGTGCCTGCAGCTCCGGCAGCAGGGAGGGCAGAGCAGCAGCAGTGCAGCAGATGCGAGGTTGGGGAAAGGGAGATGCCACCTCATTTTTTTTGCTATTGGAAACCAGTGTTTAAATAGCTGCTGTTCAGGGGCAGATCCAGAAGGGGTGCAGTGGCATGGCTGCACCTCCCTTTTGGATTGGACTGCACCATGGGAGCCTCTAGGAGATTTTTGAGGCATTAAAGGAAGTGAAAATCTTGCTCTCCTCTTTCCCCCCTTTTCCCCATGCTTCTCCTGTCATTTTCCCTGCAGTCCTGGGGGTGGGGGAAGCACCAGAGCTATTCCTGTCTGCCCCAGCTGGGCTGCATGTGGTCTGGGCTCAGTTGGGGATGGGGAAAGTTGCAGTGGGGATGGGTGGGGGGTATTCCCTTCTCCACACCTGCTGAAAGGGAAGTGGGGAACTATTCTCCTGCCCTACTGTTGCCACTGTCCCCATCCCCAGCTGAGCCCAGCCTTGGTGCAAGCGTGGTGTGGGCGTAGGGTGGGCAGGAACAGCTCTAGTGTTTTCCCCACCCCTGGGACAGTGAGGAAAGCAACAGCAGCAGGCAAATGCGGCAAAGGGAAGGAGACGGGATTCTCACATGCTTTATGGGCTTAAAAAAATCCCTGGAGGCTCCTTCATCAGTGGGGACACAGAAGACTGGCAGCTAGGGGTGCAGCCCCCACAGCAGTGTGAGTTGCTGCCCCATACACCTCCTTTTGGGAAATCCTGGCTGTGCTCCAGCTGCTGGACACCACATCTGTGACATAAAAAGGAGGTGACATCTCCCCCCACTGCAGCAAACCTCCAGTCACTGTTCCTGCACTGCCACCCAGGACAGTGTTGGCCAGTTACACCTTTGAATATGGCTTAGAATAAGCAATAAAGGGGATGGAAGAGAAAATATCAGCCTTGCTGCCTGCAGGCATGTCCACCATTCGTTACCAGATTTCACAGCTTAAGGAGTTTAGGCATGTAGTGGTTGCTAGATGACACTGTGAGGACAATAATTGACTTGGCTTTTTCCAGTGTGTGCCTAGCCAGATGCAGCCCTTATTGCTGTTGCCCATGTTATCATGTCCAGATTAGAGAGCTGCAGGGTGCTCTGTGAGGCTGTGCTGTTGAAGGTGTGCATTGACTGAGGCATGTGCAGATCTTGTCAACATGCTTTTCTTAGCAACTCTTTCTGGGAGCATGCAACACAGGACACCAGGGTCTCTGTCTGTTGCCTCTTGGTCTGAGTGGAGTTTAAAGGGTGGCTGTGGCCCCTGAGATAAAAACTGCATATTGGAGAGATTGTCACTGTCCTGTGAAATGCAACACCATGGTAGCTCTGAGAAGGAGAAGCTTTCAAGTTTGATTCCCTCATTCTCGAGGAGATAAGATCTGTGAACATCCCAGGACTTTTAAGTTGTTCCTCACTTCGGTCTGAAACTACTCAAATTTGGAAGATCTTCCTGGCATACTGCAACACCCCCCTATTTGCCAGTTTTGTAGTGGAGAAACAAGGATGCATTCCCTAGAGGAGAAGTGACAGGTTAATCAGCTGAGTGAGTTTTTTACTCTTCTGTGATAATTTAATACTTCTGAGTGGTCATCATTACATATAATTAATTGGTAAGGTCCAGAAGCACTGTCTGTGGGTGTTTATTATTAAATCTAATAATAATAAATAACTGCTTGAAGCAGAAATAACTTCTTGTACACGAAGAAGGGGAACATCGTGCTTAGTGTGTCTGTTCTTTAATTCCTCCAGCCCCAGACCTCTGCTATGTGAAATTTTGCAGAGGTGTCATTAGTGGCTACATGGGTAGGGGGGATACCTGGGTTAGTGGGCAATCAGGACTTGTAGTAGAGATGATATCTTTTATCTTTTAAGATATCATCTCGACTACGAATCCTGATTACCTTTTCCTCTAGACCAATATGGCTACAACATGGATACCTGACACATGGGTTAGTGGGGGCATGTCTGATTTATCCCTTTCCCACCTACATTTTCATGCCTGGCTTTTTTCTTTGATTTTCATTCCTCTGAGTTCCACCAAACTGAACAATGAAGAGCAGTGAAGTAGAGCATTAAGTCACAATTATTTCATATCCAGCTTCTTGCTCTACAGCTGACTCTTATGAATGGCAGTGCCATCTCAACTGCTGTAAGCACCTCCTTCAGCCCTCCCGATTTTAAATAAGTTAAAACTGATGTGTGTATGCTACACATTTCAGCTCCTATGCATTGTATTGCCAAGTAAAATGCTCAAGGGAGGAGCCTAGTTTATTTTAAAATTTCAATTAAATTCTTCTGTTAAATGGGAAAATAATAATGCATGTCATGTGATTTCCAGCATTATGAATGCTCTCTTGCAATCAAATTATGTCAATTGTACATTAGATTGGAACTATGTAGCCAACTTTGTGTTATCTGGCCTCACCTTAAATGATACATCACCAGGCTATTCCCTAGGCTCACAGCCAACCCTGTTCTGTTCATCAGGTCCCTGGAGACAGGTGATGCCTCCTTTCCAAGCAGTTCTCTTGCTCATCTTCTACAGTTCATTTCCAACCAGGGTTTGCAGGACAGCTGCTGTTGGTAATGACTATCTGTGGCACAGCTGTCAAGTGCACTTGATAATATTGAAATGTCCTTCTTTTTCTTTTGTAAACATGGGGTTTTATCTTGTAAATCTCCAGTAAGCTGTTTGGGACCCTTTACTCCCATTGGCTATCGTGGGAGTTGTGAAGGCCTTCAGCAACATGCACAACAGAACTCTTAATTATTTAAAATTAGTGCATTGTAACAGCATTTTCCATCCCACGGGATGTCTGGGAACCGGTGAGTGGGCAAAAGCAGCTTGGGAAATCTCTGGGTGTTAATATCCTTGCAGTATTAGTGTGGTTCTTTGCTTATACACTAGGGGGCAGCTAGGGAACTATATGTCAGAGGCTCAGAGCCTTCCAGAGCTAATTGACTTGCTGGCCTGTCCTCTTCTGTGCTTCACCCCAGTTCCCTGCCATAGCCATTTTCAAGTGCTTGTTTGCCTCACAAGGTTGTGTTATAAGTTTTCCCTGTTTCCCCCATTTCCCTTTTTCAATGCTACAGCTCTTAATGAAAACATGGCACATCTTTACTCCTACTGCTCAATTCCCTGTTGTTATAAGCTAGCTGTATAAATGGGAGAAGTATAAAGTGTCCGGGACATTATTTCCTGTGCTTTTTGCTGCTTACACATTTAGGCTGTGTTTACAGTCCTCCCCCGTCCTTACCTGGCACAGTGTTCAGCTGGCTATTCTGTTCTCTAATCTCTGGTTTAGTCATCTAAGTATTGATGTGCTGCAAAAGTAACCTAAGGCCATTTCTGCACCCACCCCACACTCTGCTGAGTGCAGGTTAGCTAGGCTAGAGAGTGTGGTTGTCTGTCTCTTTCCTTCTGCATTTCATTTGTTTCCCTATTTCTTCTGCATCCCTTAGTAAAGAAACACTCTGTGATCAACAGCACTTAGCAGAGTATCCATGCTCTATGGATCCCAGGTTAAAAGCCTGTGTCCTCAGAGGTACTCCTGCCTGTTGGGTCAATTAATAGCTCTTTTTCCAATCACAAGTAAAATTTAGCTGATAGGGAACCTGACATATTTACTTTTGACTGATTTCTCATTTTTGTATCTGCTGCCATAGCCAGATCACAAAACCTACTTGTTATGTCTCTGAGCAATGGTGGCATCTGCCATTGTTGCATGCCCTCAAAACTGGTGCCTGGAGCTGGTGCCCTGGTCTCCCACTTGTAATTATGTTGCTGTAGATTAGCAGACAGAAACATTAGGTAACAGAAAGGTTGTGACAAGGCATATCTCATCTAACCAACACCTTAAAGCCATGAAATCGAAGGGAAAAGTTTGCGAATTCCTTTCTGTCTTAATATTGCCTTCCACCCTCTGATGGCACAGGCCGTCTGGTTTTGTTTCCAGCTCCACCAGATCCTCAAAAGCAACACGCCCCTCCAAGTTGAACGTTTTGTGTTATTACAGACCAGGGGGGAGAAGTGGATTCCAGAGGCTTGTGCTGCTTATGGCAAGTGCCCTGTCTACTGCCCCCTCTTTCTAATACAAATGAGGGTGGTGTCCAGTTACTACAGCTGTGGCAATATGGCACCAGGGCCTATCACAGTGGGTGGCCAGGAGGGCCATTTGGCCCGGGCCTCTCATTCACGGAGGGCCTCAAATTTAGACTTTTGACGTTATCTCCAAATGAGGTTATACATACAGACACAGAGATACATTGACAGGATTGAAAGAAGAAGAAAAAAGCTAGAAAAGCACTTGTTAAATAAAAAAGGAACATTTATTACAAATTATTGCATTGTATTTTGAGCCTCAAAAAATGGAAGTGGCCCGGGCCTCTCTCAACCTCTGAGAGTGCCTGTGTGGCACAGAGAAAGAGACTTGAAATTCGTTTTCTGGCATCTAAGGTTTAAACATCTTTTACACTGCATATTGCATATTCAGCAAAAGTCACAGCCTCAGTTGACTCATTGGTTGCACGTGTGAGGGATAAGGGATAGTCTGCAGAATATCTTTGAGTCTTGGGGCAACTTTTCTGCGTGTGCGTTTTTTTTGTAAGTTTATTTTTGTCATCTTAGACCATTTACATATGAATTGCTTCTAATGAGGACTCACAAGCTCGGCTTTCCAGCAGACTTTCAACAAGACAAAAATTAAGGATACAATTATAGTATATGGTGTGGCAGAACAGTAGAAAGAGAACTAAATAGTTCTTGTGTAAACAAGTCAGCCACTGTTGGTGGGTGGGGGACAGCTCAATTAGGGTTTGTTGGGCTAGTTGTTTTTGTGATTACTTCAGAGAATTTTAAAAATAGCAAATGATAATAACAGTCCTATAGATTCTGTAGCAAGTTTTCTGATTGATGCAAACCTCAAGACACATGCTACATTTTGTCCACAGAAATGTACCATTTATGAATTTTATGGATATATTTTAACCTGTCTTCAGAGCCACATTCAATCAGATGAATTGGCTTATAATTTAATTATTGCAAATGGCCTGTCACTGGGAGAAAGAGATAAGAAAAGCTTAGGTTGCAATTAATGCTAAAATGGATCCCTTGTCCTCTACTTCTCAAAAAGTATTTTGATAGACTAGGAGCCAAGTGAGACTGAAAGAGTTTAGAAAATTCTGTTTGGAAAGTCATCTTCACCCAGAGCTTTTCCACTGCCCACGGATTTTATGGTTACTTTTTATTTCTTCCTTTGTTATAGGACTACCTAACTGTTCTCTAATTTCCTGAGGAATTATAGGTATTTCCAATTTATTTAAGAGACCTTGAGTCTGTTCAGATGTGGTAAATGACTCAGATTAGTTACTAGGCTCTTTAGAACTCAGATATCTTTGAGATGAACAGGTTTCATAACACATGCACCAGATGACCAAGCAGAGGATATTACTGTGCTTTCTTTATTTTCAAACCATGCTGCCAGAAATGGCTCAGTCATTTCTTTATGCTTGTGGTTTCCGTGCATGGAAGGAGCATATCCACTAAATGAATATCTTTATTTTTGCTCCCCAAACGATATAATTTGGGGATTGCATTCCAGTGAACAGTGGCCACCACTTCTTCCCATATTGCTTCTACACAGCCACCCATGCAGATTACTCATGAACAGAGCATGTAAAATATGAGTGGACTCAGTGAAGCTGATTCTTGCGGGAGTGGAATGCTCTTACATCCCAATGGTGATGGAACCTGGATAAATAAGTATGGATCCAACATATTCTTATGTAGTCTGACCAGAAACTCAGGAGAATGGGACTACCAAATCAATATCCTTATTCACATCAAGATTTCCTTGTTGCAGTTGATTGATTGACAAATGGTAGTGCAGTTAAATATATGACAAATCTGGCCTTTCGAAATTCTCTTACTTATTTAATCCCTTACAGTAAACTGGGAATGATAGAATTTTGATAGAGAAAAACAGGACAGAGTGTGGGCAAGAAAAAATCTAGTAGAGCAATAGATGCAGTGAGGCAGTCATTTAGACTCCAAGGAAACCCACACTGCATGTTGTACCCAAGGCACTCAATGGAGTCAGCTCAGCACCCATAGAAGGAAACATGGTTGTTTCTAAAACATGACCCCTCAGTTTTCCTTTGATAGGTTTGTTTTAAGACAGTCACCTTTGGGTGTTAAATTACAGGAAAAATAGGTATTTATGTGTGCGCTCAGAGGGATTAAACAAGTGAACTGAGCACTCAGGGGAATGCAGGGGAGCTGAGAGGTCTCTTTCTTACTAGTAGTAGGGACCTGTGTAAAGCTTCTCTGTAGCTTTTTCTGAGGGCTAAAATAGAAGCAATGGACACGGGTGGTTGCTGCCTTCCATCATGTACTGAAATAACAGATTCATACCAAGTGGACACTTGCTGGCTACACTAGTGCTTTGCCAGCCTATAGTCCCTGTGTGTCTGTGCTACTACATACAATTGTCACTGCAAATGTGTTGCAGGGTGTGGGCAGACCTTTTGTGCTGGATCTCTTTATCCAGGTATGCATGAATTTCTCATGTGTTTTTGGACTCTATGCTCCTCCCATCTTGTACAAGGAAATGGAAACAAATGTTTGCCCAGTGCCCCCATTTGTGAAGATACATTTGCTTTTTAGATATTTTATTAATTTTCAGCGTTATGTTAAATTAAGTGTTCACTCCTTATAGATTAACAAGCAATTCAAAGGCAGAGAATATAATACACCTCAACAGCAAGGGATGACAATTCAATTCATTAATACTCTCATATTAACTCACATAAAACTAGCTGACATAAAATCGATTCCGTGCTCACTTAGCTAAATTGTGCTCCCCTTCAGTATGTATAAGCTAAAAGAGAGAGAGAGAGAGAGAGAGTTCATAAATCATTTCTAAATAATATGTTATAGAATAATGATAATGAGAACTCTCACAATTCTATAGTTATTTTAAAATAGGAGGTTTTTTTATATGTACACACTATATAGAATATTAGTTATACTAGTGGGAAAAATATATAGATGTGATAAAGCAAGGCCTGTTTTATCATTCATTATCATCTCACCTTTGGTAGATGAGGCAAATTTTCATTTCATGCTATATAATATCCTGCAAAATTAATTCTGTACAGTATGACGGTATAGTTTAGCTATATAAACACGTAAAGTGACATTTATACGTGTGCTCTGGTTGTAGGGGGGGAGGGGCACTTTAATTAGAGTGGCTCCAAGAGCCACTCTAATTAAGACGTCTGGAGAGTCTCATGTATCAGCATCCCTGTGCTTAAAAAGGGCAGTGTGAGTGCTTTATCTAAAGCTCGTCAAATGAGCTTTAGTTAAAGCTCCCCTGCCACCATTTTTTAAGCTTGGGGATGCTGGAGATGCTGGAGTCTGCTGGAGTGCAGTAATTACCATGCTCTGATGTGCTGTAATTACATACAATTTAAATAATCTCAATTCAGGTAGACAGGGGCACAGTCTATTGCCATATGTCTGTGATAGTGGTGGATAATGGAATGACCTTCAGGGAAGGTTACCTGTGAAATAAGCAGGGGGAACTCTGACGAATAAGCAGTTGTGGACCAAGAAGTGGTAGCACCACCAGGATGTGGTGACAACAGCAGATGGCAATGCTTTCCCTCCTGAAAAGCCACATGCATCCTTTGACAGTGCTGTGACATGGCAAGTACAGGTTGCCACTATAATAAACCTGCCCAGCTCTCAGCCATAGTCTACAAGTCCTCAGTGGTGGAGCAGGTGGAAGAAGATATTAGAATCTCAATGGCTGCAAAGGTGGGTTAAGGCTGCAGCGGAACAAGACCCCCAGTTGTCTTGGTCTCCTTGCCATTGGATCAAGGTCCCATTCTGCCAAGAGCCATGTGGAAGCTGATGTGTTATAATTATAGAGCACTGGAAAGCTTCACTGCTCGTATATAGGTGCCCCTAAACATCTAGAACCAAGACAGAAACAATGAAACAGGAACTTAGGCTAACACAGACCTAAATAAATAGTAAGCCACTCATTTTGACTAGAATTCCACAGGCAAAAACCAAACATACAGAAAGATAGCACTTCATTTTGACACAGCACTCTTTGATACGCTTTCTATATTTCTGCTAGTGGTATAGATACTCTTGAAAATAAAGGAGAAGGAAATCAGTATTCCCAATAACTTGAGCCCAGTACTTCAGCCCTTACTCATGTTAGTAATGGCTGTAGGATAAAGCCCAAAATAATGACACCAGAGAAGAATTTTTGTCCTGTAAGGAAGTGCTTCACGGTTTTTTTGGAACATAACACATAGAGGACCAATTTGCAAAGCTGCCTGCTATCTGGGCCTTTATGTGCTGCACCTGCATGTAAGCTTCCATACGTCATCAGCCTGAGGAGGGGGAGGGCAGAGCCCCACAACAGCAATTTATGCCCCCTGTGCCTGTGCCATCAATGAGACATTATTTAAAAGGGTAGAGCTTAAGGGCAGCCAAAGGGAGAGATGGAAGTAAAATAGTCCCTGTCACTTGACTTACCAGGATTTTAGACCCATTGCCAGATGGGTCCATGATGTTTTAGGCATATTCCACACATAGCAATCCCCTTTTCTTCAGCAGTCCCTTGCAGTCAAGGACGATTGTCTTCTATGGTAGTCTTTTCTGTGTGTCCAAAGATGGCTGATGAGGCCTATCTGGGATTGACAGACTCTACTGTAGTTCAAACGTGTTTCCATGTGGGGTGGGTGGTGCTAGATTCTTGATTTGGTCTGTGACGTGCTGTTTCTGTCACTCCCACTTTTCCATCTCCTGTTTTTGTCATGAGGTTTCAAAGTACTGAGGCCTGAGGTTTCAAAATGCTGAGGAGAATACAGCAGATTCTTCTTCCATTTGGAGTGGTCCTGGGCGATAGTCTTCCATAAGTTGACATCGATGTTGCATTTTTTAAAGTAAGCCTTGAGAACATCCCTGCAATGCTTTCTCTGCCCTCCTTTTGAGTGTACGCTTTGGCTGAGCTGGGAAAATAAAACTTGCTTCAGGAGTCTGGAGTCTTGTTTCCAGATGACATGGCCAGCCCAACAAAGTTGATGTTGGATGATCATCCCTAAATGCTCGTGCTGTTTGTTTGCAGGAGGATGCTAAAATTGGTGCATCTGTCTTCCCACTGAATTCGGAGGATCTTCCACAGGCAGCATTGATGTGTGACAACTTTAGCTGTCTCCTGTATGTTGGCTATGTCTCAGCTCTGTACAGCAAGGTAGGGATCATGCCTGTTTGATAAATCATGAGCTTGGTTTTGGATCTGCTGTCACAATCTTCAAACACCCATTTTTTTCAAGCATCCAAAGGCTGCACTTGCACATTTGAGGTGATTTTGGATTTCTTTGTTGATGTCAGCCTTCTGTGAGAGATGGCTTCTGGGGTATGGGAAATACTCAGTGTCAACCTGTACTTGCCATGTCACAGCACTGTCAAAGGATGCATGTGGCTTTTCAGGAGGGAAACCATTGCCATCTGCTGTTCTCACCACATCCTGGTGGTGCTGCCGCTTCTTGGTCTGCAACTGCTTATTCGTCAGAGTTCCCCCTGCTTATTTCACAGGTAACCTTCTCTGAAGGTCATGCCACTATCCACCACTATCCACCACCTGTGGATGCACTGGGTAGCAGTACAGCTCTGCCCCACAGACATATAGCAAGAGACTATGTCCCTATCCCCCCGAATTTAAATGATTTAAATTGTATGTGTTTAAATTAACTGGAATGAGTCAGACTGGGATGCACATTGGTAGGTTATTGGTGCATGAGGACACTCGGCATATTGTACTAGAAGCATTCACCAAGACCCTGATAATACTCGCTTATGCTGCTTATTGCCATAAAATGTAGGAAGAATATGGAGAGTGCAGCACTCCAGGTTTTGCTTTCCACTTCTCCCAGTGACCTTGTGCAGATAATATCACAACCACCCTGTGTCTCAGTTTTCTCCTCTATCATAAGATGCATGTGATGATACCTCACACAGGTGTTTTGAAGCTTAACATCTGCAAAGTAATTTTGGTGATTTCTATCACAACTCTCACTGAAGGTAAAGTACCTTGAAGGAAAGGCAGCTGGTAGAACAGATTCATGTGAGATGGAGGATTCCTGTCACCCTGTCAGCATACGAGTCAGATATATGCATCCTGTTTGTCCCTGAGGGTAGGCGAAGCAAGACTCTACATACCCTTTGTGCACTGTCCATAGTCCTTTGCAAAGAATTTTATGGAGGGGGAATATATGGGCAGTTTTAGGCAGAGGTATAACAAGCAGGTTCTGTCCTTCGGGTGGTAGCA
>NW_005842819.1:584528-600795 GCF_000455745.1 Alligator sinensis | reverse complement strand
TGGGAGCAGGGGCCCCTGCCACTATTGTGGTGTCTCTCAGTCAGCATTCAGGGTTGATGCCCTGATCACACCCCCACCCTTCACAGTTATGCTACTGGCTTTAGGAATATCAGGGATACATAACTACTATGTGAACAGCACAAAACTGCTACCCATTGCAGTTTGTGGATCATGATCACTTCTATTCTCCATATTACAGTATTAGCCATAATCAAACCATCCACAAGCTGTTTTCCTCACCCAACCCTTGCTTAGGTCCCACAGGACAAAACCTTTGAACTCAGGTTTTCCTTATAGGAAGATATTGCCCAAAATTCAAAATGAAGGGAGAAAAAAGCCATGGCATCTTTTCCAGTATTCAGATCCTGTTTTTAATATGACTCAGCTCTAGAGAGTCCATATGGATGACATAGGTTGTGTTTTATTAGCAGATAGGTTAATGGTTAGAAATAAAAGACTGATGGCTTTATCTGTTTAATCATTTGTTGCCAGCAAGAGTGAGCATAAACACAATTCAACAGTGCATGAAGAAAGTAAAGAGTGACATTCATTACTCGCTGCTAAAATCTGAACATTAATATACAAGTACTGTAGCAGTCTGGCTGGGGCAGACGGCCAGTTTCACAATTACTTGACTCAATAATAATATTTTTCCTGCATGTAGAGCTTTAAGCCTTCCTTCACTGAAGAAGGAGAGAGAGAGATGGATGAGCTGGACTAACTTCGAAGCCTGGCAGTCCATTTCTGTTTTTTTAATCATGCTATGCCCTCATTGGAACTAGTTCCTAGGATCTATTGTGAAGAGACTCTGGGTTATTATTTTTTTGATGTTTACTTGACAAAAACAAGGATAATTCAATGTGCTTTTAGAAATTCTCTCTCCCCAAGTCCATTCTTTAGAATGCAATGGTTAAAATGCAGCTTCACCAGTAAAATTGAGAGCTGTTTTGGCCCTGACAGCTGTATTAAGGAGAGGAAATAACAAACACAGTGTGTCACAAAATGTGATCAGGCATGTGTTAGGTTGGCATTTAAGCTGTGTTGTGTCTGGCAGAGGCCATCAATCCTAAGAGTAAAATAAGGACTGGAAGTGAATAAAAGGAGTCAGTGATTGTGAAATAATTTCCATAACCAAGTAAGGTCATCTCCGTGTATATGTTTTATCATCATTATCAAGCAAAACAAATGCAATTGTTGGCTTGTTATAGGATCTTCTCTCCTCCCTCCCGCCCCCCCCACCTTGAAGCCTACATATGACAGATTTTAAAGTTAACCGGAAGTGATGTGAGTGCATCTCCTTCACTATGCTAAATCAAATAAGGGCTATGGCCTCAACTGCACAGAAATTGCAGCTAGAATCAGCTCTTCCTGAGATACACAGACACCTTCTATTGACTTTGGGGAAGATGCATGGATGTATGTTAAGGCTCAGTTGACTCCGATAATGTCCACCAGCGATCGGACAGACAACAAAGCCCTGCACGACCACTTACCAACCACATTAAGTCCATATGAGGGAAGTTTCCAGAAAGCCTAACAGCAGTGAAGGTGTCTGCCACTGAGGGGAACTAGTCACTGCTAAAGTGGATGGAGTTTTTTGTAACAGGCAAAATAAAAGCTTGGAAACCTGAGAGCCCAGCAGGCTTTTTCAGTGTTATTTGCTCTGTTTCCTTCTGTTATCTTAATTGGGATGGCTTGTACTGTTCCCAGTCATGATGAGATACATAATAGCAAGGCCAGGTAGCAATATTACATGTTTACTAGTATGAGTGATCAGAAACTGCTCTATACAGAACAGAAGTTTGGCGCACAAAACCGGTCTATACCTCTAACAGAACAGAAGTTCAGCGCACATAAACTGGCTTAAAAATGGCAGAACCCAGTATATGATTTGCCGCCCCCCACCAAAGGGTGAACATGTGCTCTCTTTGCTACTGATCTAACCTACATCACTTATAGAAAACCGCATAATTTAGATCGAATCTGCCTCGGGCTTTTTAAATACTTGTACTTAACCTAAATGGCATCTATTTGGAGCTCTAGTCTAGCCATATTCTGTTGTTTGAGGGAGCCAGGGGGTGTCCATGGATGCAACAAATCTATGTCAATGTTGAGTATACCCTTCTCCTACCAAACCTACCCATTGCGATGGCACATACTGGGGTGGTGAAGGGCAGAACAAGGGTTTGGCCTTCTCTCCTTTCCCCTTCCCATTCACTTGCTCTGTGGAGTGCAGGACCCAAAATTCATCTGGAGGAGGACAACCATACAAACAGGACAGTCCCATTTACTGCTCCGAGTAGCCTCATTAGGAGTAGTTGCAGCCTGGTTCTTACCTTGTAAACCTTGCAGGGCAGTGCTTTATCTGTATTTAAAGCACCATGCACATTTCTCCTGCTATTTTCCTGGAGTAATGAAGAACTAAAGCAATAATAAATACACACATTAAAAAAGTCTGCCTCTGGCATACCTCTCCCCCTCTGCCTCACGGACAGCTGTCTTCAGGCAGCTGGGCACCTACCTCCTAAGCCTTGCATATTCAACTTTGTTATCCTAATGAGGAAACTTTTCCAGCCAGGCTGCACTCCTATTATAATCTCCACAATGAGGACTAGCACCTGGGGACATTCCTGCCTGCTTAAGGAGAGATTTTTTAATCTCCATATACAGGACAGATTCTTTTGAGGCCTGGACTAGCAGAATATCAGATGGTCTAGTAGCAAAAACCAATAACCCAAGGAAGATTGAAAGAATGGGAGGTGACCAGGATGGAAGGAAAAGGTTATATATTGTCTTGACTGTCATGACCCAAAAGGCATGATTGTGTGTGTGCGCTTCGGCACCAGAATTATCCCCGTCAAGTTGCAGAGCATTGCACGGGAGAGTTTCCTGTAGCAGAGGAAACCCCGGTACAGGGACCAGTTTCCCACCTTTTCTGCAGCTTCTTTTGCAGAGTGCATTGCTCATGTTGCAAGAGGAATGCACGGTGCAAAAGAGTTCCCGCCACCGGTATGCAAATTCGTTCCCCGTGATTGGCTAGTGTTAAATTATTCACACGTGGCGGCTAACGATTGGCTTGTTAACCGTATAAGAGGCTTGAGCGGTTTCCGCCCAAGCCGAAGAGGACTCCACATCCATCTCGTGGGGACTCTGGGTACACGGCAGGGTAATAGAAACCCTGTGTGAGATCCAGAGGAGCCTAGCGGCCTGATCCACCGCCCACCTCTTCCCGTCTTCGAGCGCGACTTTTATAAGACGTACTTACGATTCCTATTTTGGTGGCTCGTTCACCCAGAGCATCCGGAGCTCTGTACCGTGGAGCCTAGCAACCTCCACGAGACCGTCTGTGTTGTCTGTCTGTAACTGCAACTCAATCAAGCTTTCCAGCCTACACCACTGCCATCTCGGTGTAAGTAAACAATCTTTTAAAACTACCGATACGCGTCCGTGCCTAATTCCAGCTCGAAGGCCTTCCCTCTCCGCCCTGGCGTGCCCGGGCTGCTGGCCACAGCCCGCGTGCAGCGCGAAAAGGGCTCGGGTCGCTCCCGGCCCGCACATTGACCAGTGAGCACACATGATTCCTTTCAGTCTCTTGGGTTCTCACCTGGGTACATGTTAAAAGATATATATGGGTCTGATACTTGTCTCATGTAACTGCTGCTGCCAGGAATTATCCACATTGTTCTATGTTGTTTTATATTTTCATTTTGATTACCCGCTTTGTTCTTTATCCCTTTTAGTTCAGTTTTACTGTACTTTTGTCACAGCTGGTTGGGTGGGTTTCTAACATAGTAGTAACGCTTTGGGAGAAGCACAGTTTTAAAAATACATTTTCCAAATATGCTTCATTCACTCTCTCCCTCAGTAATTTGATTGGCAGAAATCACAAGGCAAAAGCAGAACTTGTCAGTTATTCCTCAGTTCTTAATATAGAAACAGTCACCTGCATTTGGCAGCACAGTTTGAAAGTGTCCTTCGTACTTGGATAGCTGTGTGCACCTGAAGGCCTGTTCTCTGTCTGTGTTAGGATTTACACAAATTGGTTGCAAATGCACAAATACAAACACATTCACACATCTTGAAATGTTACCCCATGAAATTCATACGCCTGGGTGCTTGCACCTATCTGCAGAAGTAACATGTCTAGGGCTGCCTGTAAAACGTACGTTGTAGATGATGGCAGTGAAAGCAGCAGGCATATTCTTCATGACAAGCTGCATTAACTTTGTCTCACAAAATGGCCCATGCCTTCGCAAACAGACTCTCAGGGCATGTTTATACCATCAGAGAGTGCTGAAGTGAAGCACAGCATATCTGTGTTGCATGCACTGTACTCTGGAAAGTGGTAGTGTAGCCTCCTTTAATGCAGTGCTGGGCAAGTGCCAAAAGCTGTGTCTCAGGTGAGCTTGTTGTCATGTATTCAGACTTTCAGGGTGCTGTGTATGCACAACAGGCATGTTGTGCTTTGCTACAGCTCTTTTTAATTTGGTCCTTTGATTGTGATAGACATTTAAAGAGGTATTGTACAGAAAATTAAACTGTAAGGACATATACAGTAACATTTCTGAACAGTCCAGTCACTCAGTCCAGGAATCCTCCCAATGTAGAGGCATTCTTTGGATGACAAAAGGCCATTAAAACAGCTCTATACTTGGTCTTATTTTAGATCCCAGTACGGGCATGCAAGGGTGGAGGAGAAGTCTATGCTCTGGCTTTTCTGGACTATTAGTGGCTTCCTTTGGGGCTGTTGCAGCCTTATTGGGGCCTGGAACTGTTTTCTTCAAATTTAAGGTTATGCAAGGGTGACATAAACCTTAATTTACTTCTTGTCCCACAGCTGTACCACAGCTCTTGAGAGTCATAAGATTAAGTCACTCTTAAGATTATACAGAGGCCCTAGGATATTCTAGATGCATACTGTTCACAGTGGCCTGTGTTATCCAACACCCTCCCATTTGGGTAGCTAATCTGGTTTACAGAGGTGCTGAGCACTTACAATGTGGGCTGAATTTGATGGGTGTTACAGGTACTCAGCCATCCTGAAAATTAGGCCCCAGGAGGTTGAAGCCGGGCATTAAAAATAAGTGACCACTTAGAAAAATGAGGCCCTGTGTAATCTAAATATTTATTTTGCAGTAAAAGTCCTGCTAAGAATTAACTTGGAATTACTCTGTATTCAGTACTCATGAAAGCTGCCAAGCTCCTGGAAAGGGGGTTCTTTATTTTTCCACAGAACTGGTACAGCACAGAAAGAAGCTTTGCCTTTCTACTTATCACTGGTATGTCTCAATTTGGACATGGAATAGCAAGACAACAGCTCAGCCTATATACTTGTTCGCTCCTTGGCATCTCCACTGACAATGCCAACTGTAGAAGTGTTTTTGTGGTCAATTGCAAATGCCAGTCTAGTGGGGAATCGGGTGGTTTATGGTATACAAATAAAAAAGAACAGAGCCAAATTCAGCTGCATTCATATTTCCTAGCAAAGGAAATACTCACTGTATTTGTTTTGCTTCCAAGATTTGAATAACAAATGCATTTCTCACTTCATTTGGAGGGGAAAATCATGCCCACTGTAACCAGAAGCACCCCTTCTTATTCTGCAGACTGCAGCTTTGAAACTTGAAAGCCATTTTTTGGCTGTAGGCAGACAAGGTTCTTTAGGTAAATGTGATATCTTGTATTACACCAAATAAATAGTTAGAAAAATTGTTCTTTGCAAGCTTTCGGGTACAAACACCCTTTTGGTTGTTGCACTCCGTGTGTGTTTTATGTAATTTAGCAGAGAGAGATGCTTCATGCTTGAACATCTTGGTTGTTTCCTGTAAAATGGCAAAACTCATAAATAACAACAACAACAAAAAGTAGTTGAGGAAAAAGTAAAACTCATTCAGACATGGTTTTCAGGTGAAACAATTTAACTGCAATCTGGAGGCAAATTCTTGGCCTTAGAAAAATCCCTTACAATCAACCATTCTGTTCTGGGCCATGGGCTCTGGAAACCTACATGATAATTCTTTTTTTGGAATATATGACCCACAAGGAGATTGCTGCTTTTATTTATTTATTTATTTATTTCCAAGTGACTGTATTGTCTGAGGTCTGCTTTTCCAAGGCTTAAATATATCTTTTGGAAAGCTTGTGGCTATATAGGGGTTCTTGGTTAGTTGAGCTCTATGACAAAAAGCAGCATTTTATTAAATGCCAAGGAGTGAACAACATGATAAGTTTTGGCTCAGGAGATGAATTAATTAAAAATGTGTCAGCATCCTCCAGTCACACATTTCATTTGCCAAAGCCAAAATCCCAGTGTTCCTTATTGACTGCCTACCCCTTCAGGATCCTCCCACATTTTTCAGACATGGGGTATTTGAAGTACAAAGATTTAATTCTCACATGGAATATGGCTCCATCAGCTCATAGGCTTTGTGAGACAGGGGCTCTTCAGTAATGAAGTGGAAGATTCTCTGGCTTCTTCCTTTCCACAAGTTCATGTGCTAGTGATCTATGCACCTGAATCACTTCCATGCCCCATCTCCTTTGGGAGTTATCTAATCCTCCCACTGCACAATGGGTCCTTCTGTCTAGATTCAGCACTTTCTCATGGAGGGTTTTGATTAGCCCACCTCTGTCTTGGGTATTGTGCAGCCTAGATTCAGTCTTCCCATGCAAGAGCCAGTCTTTTCACTCTGGGAACTCCTTCAGTCACTGCAGGGGCAGCTGAATTGCTCCCACAGTCCATTTAATGCAAGCCATGTTCTCTGGCATTGCTCTGACATGTTCCCTTCATCTCCTGCCTTATGCCCAGTCACATGGCTGTGCTTCCATTCAGAAATGTTTGGGGGCAGCTACTAGTCTCAGGCTTCTTTGTGATTTTTGCTGTGTCCAAGGTGTGTATGAAGGTTTGTCGTCTTATGAGCGAGGACACCTTTAGGAACACTGTAGAAGCTTTAATCATTACATTTTTAAGCATTTCCAAACCTCCAATCTGGAGTCTGTTGTACCATAGTGTGACTGAAGACATATCCTGGAAAAGCTTTGTGTTACCACAATTTCAATGCAGCCCATAGTGTTGTGGCTTAATGCTACACTATCCAGATATTATTTTGATTTCCCACAATGGTGGGTCAGAAAGATTAAAAAAAAAATGGATCCACAAAGGAGACAGGTGCCTCACTACTGAGTGGTGCAGGACCTAACTGTTAGGTATCTTGCTGCCTAGGGGAATCCATAGTCTTGAATTAGGTCTGTAGGCTCCCTATAGAAAGTGTGGGAAAAGTTCAGGACTTCAGAATTGGCTGTGCAGACAGCTTCCTAAGCTAGGGAATGCAAGGCTGTCTATAGACATGCTGGTTTGCATTCTAATTAGAGCAAGTTGGAGCAGACCTGATTAACCTAATTAATGTATTAATGAGAATGCTCCAGCATCGCCTCATCATCATGTGTATTAAGCCCCCTGCATTTCAAAATGGCCACAGGGGTGCTTTAACTAAACCTTGCTGAATGAGCTTTAGTTAAAGTATGCCCATGGCCATTTTGAAATGCACAGGGGGAAGAGAGGGCTTAATACACATGACAATGAGGCATTTTAATTAGAGCAGCTCTTTGGGTACCACTTCAATTAAAGCACCTCCAAGCATGTGTATAGGCAGCCCAAGTGACAGGGGTGTTTCTGAAACCTCACCCCTCTCTGGAACCTAGGTATTTATCTTCCTTTGGGTTAGGAGAAAGTCTCCCTTCATATAGCTTCAAACCCTCTCCTGGATTTTTACCTAAGCCTCTTTTCCCCCAAAAGCTGAGGTGGAGGTCAAGCCTTACTTTCAAAAGACACTATGGAGGATTCTGGGGGGTGGCTGTGCCTTCAGCACCCCTTGTTGAAGCTACTTTGCATGAAATAAATATTCATTGAGCCTGACTGAGTGAGCCAGCAAGATTACAGCTGAATTAGTAACTAGGGTACTCTCCTAGAAGGTTGGAAATGTAGGTTCAAAACTTCCCTGACATAAGAGGAAATTGAACCCAGGTCTTGCTGTTCCTCAGTGAGCACTTTTATCACAGACCTAGTAGATTGGGGAAGGGCGGGGGGCAGCATCACCCCCTGGAGTTTTTGTAGGCAGTCCTGATCTTATTGCGTACCAGATTCGGCTCTGCAGGCAGGATAGGTAGGAGAGTAGCATTAAGCTGCTGCCTTTGCAAGACTGAGGCACTTCTGGGCTTCCCCAAAAGTAGATTCTTAGCTCAGGCAACTTTAATGTTGAAAACTCAGGCACCTATTTAGTTCTGGCACCTCCAGGGCAAGGCAGTAGCTGAGCAGGGGCTTTGATGATGATAATTTGGGATTTGGCCTCTAGATTGGCAGTTGCATATGTAACTCTCCTTGTGGATTTTGTTGTTTGGCTGTGAGTTTCGTGCTCTGACCCCTTAATCAGGCAATTTTGTTCTTACTTCATTCTGTTGCCTGTAAGTGTTTCCGTTGGTGTGGTTTTTGACTGGAAGGCTTCAAATCTGGGCATCTGAATCAGGACCATGATACAGATTCTTGGCATAAAGTCTAGCAGCATAGAAGTGCTACACAGCTGGTGTGGGGGAATCGTCCAGTGGAGGCACTGCAGTGGGCAGTAAAAAATCTTCCTCTGGCCCCTGTTCTAGGGGCAAGTTGGGTGTGAGCCCAGGGAAAGGGAGAAGAGGGCTTGACTGAGGCACTACTCTGCCCTTGAACTTCTCAGCTGGTGTAATATCCCCCTGTGGCTCTTTATTATCCAGCCTAAAGTAGATCAGCCCTCAGAGCCAATTACACCTGGGGGCTGCTCTAATTTATAAAAGAGGCTGATGCCCATCCACCAATTTGGGGGATCGAGGAGCTGCCAGTGTGGCATACAGCCTCTTTTTTTTTCTTTCTTTCTTCCCCTTCCCCTCCTCCAAGTCGTGTGTTGAGCAGAGCTCATTGGACTCAATGTTCAGAGCCAATGAATTTAACACACTGAAGAAACTGCAGCACTAAGACACATTGTGGGTGAGTTAAGGACATACTTTCAGCCTTAATTCTGAGTTTCCTAGGTTTTTGTCTGTTTAAGCCAGATTCCTAATGTTATTTTAATGTAGTTGTTTTGTGTGTGAATAATATGCTCTTTATGCCAGACCACAAGCCCTGGAACTAATAACTTATAAAAATGCCAGGAGTCCAAACCTAAGAGCTGCTATTCAGTTGACACAGTGATGCCTAAAAAGTTACAGACTGATCTTTTTCCCACTGGAGAAGTCAAATGAAATGTGACCAGTAACTGGTACTGTGTGCTACTTGATGTGTTATAGGAACGGTGACTGGGGACAACATAACTTTAAGTCAGACTGTGATGAGGCTTATCATTCAAGGGTGAGTATGGGGCATGCCCCAGATCTTAACTTTAGCTGGAGAGCAGAGTCTGAATTCAGGCAATGTGGGGGATTTTCACTGGTTTGTCCTCTTTAGAATGAGTGAAAAAAAACAGAGATTTAAAACAACACTCTACCCACAGCTGGGTCAATAACAGCTCATCCTCACCCACCACTGTTGCTGTGGGCAGTGATTCACTGGAGGGAGAAAGCTGCATAGACTGAAAAGGCTGATGGATCCTTTCTCCCAAGGTCAGTGGTTTTTGAGCAAGTCATGGAAGTGGTGAGGTCAGGCTCCTCGATAGGCTCCGGCCCCTGCCAGCTGGACCACAAACAACAGTGGTGTCAGTTAAGGGGCAGGTGCTCATTTGCTTTCCTAGCCAGCAAAAATGTGTTTAGATGGAGGCACTAGTGAGCCATGAGGGAAGGGAGGGAAAAGGATGGAAGCTCAATGGGAAAAGAAATCAGAACAGTTAAGTGTTTCTAAGTTTCAGAGTGGTGCTCATTTCAGCCTCAGAAATCAAGCCACAGGATGTCAGTGCAGCCTGCGAGAATGCCAAGATTTCTGACAGGAGTACATTGGAAGATTTTATCTCAAGAGCCCAGAGGAAGATTTTTTTTCCCTAGAACATCATCTGTCTTAGGGATCTCACATCAGGGTGGGCAAAACAAAGAGCAGGCAGCTGTTAGAGGTGGATGCTGATTGGTAAGAAATGTACATGGGGCTGGGACCCAATGCCAGGGAAACTTTGAAACATGCACAGATGATACAGGTAAAATGGGCATTAATGATGTTTGTCCAGAACAACAAATATAATCCTGATAAAATTAAAGGAACATACATGGAACTTAGTTCTATCTCTGCCGTAGAATCATAGAAAAGTAGGGTTGGAAGGGACCTCAGGAGGTCACATCTAGTCCAACCCCCTGCTCAAAGCAGGACCATCCCCAACTGGATCATCCCAGCCAAGGCTTTGTGTAGCCAAGTCTTAAAAACCTTCAAGGATGGAGATTTCACCACCTCTCTGGGTAACCTTCTTCAGTGTTTTACTACCCTGTGAGTGTAGCCCTTTTGCTGCCTTCCACTGGAGTCTCTCCAATTTGTCCACATCCTTTCTGTAGTGGGGGGCTCCAAAACTGAACACAGTACTCCAGATGTGGCCTCACCAGAGCTGAATAGAGGGGAAGAATCACTTCCCTGAACCTACTGGTAACACATCTACATTGGTAACACATCTACCAATGCAACCCAGTATGCAGTTAGCCTTCTTGGCAACAAGGGCACATGTTGGGTAATATTTAGCTTATTGTCCACTGTAACCCCCAGGTCCTTTTCTGCAGAGCTGCTGTCCAGCCAGTCAGTCCCCAGCCTGTACTGGTGCATGGGATTGTTCCGTCCTAAGTGCAGGACTTTACACTTGTCCTTGTTGAACCTCATGATATTTCTTTTTGGCCCAATGCTCCAATCTGTTTAAATCACTCTGAATCCTAGCCCTACCCTCCAGCATATCTACTACTCCCCTCAACTTGGTGTCATCTGCAAACATCTTCCAGGTCATTGATGAAGACATTGAAGAAAACTGGCACCAGGACTGACCCCTGGGGCACACTGATTGATACCAGCTGCCAACTAGACATCAAGCCATTGATTACTACCCTCTGAATCTGATGCTTCAGCCAGTTTTCTATCCACCTTACAGTGCATTCATCCAGCCATACTTCCTGAGCTTGCTGAGAGAATGCTGTGGGAGACTGTATCAAAAGCCTTGCTAAAATGCAGGTATACCACATCCACTGGGCTCCCCACATCCACAGAGTCAGTCATCTCATCATAGAAGGCAATCAGGTTGGTCAGGCATGACTTGACATGCCATCCTATCTGCAAAAGTCAGCAAAGAGAAAAGATTCCCACTCTAGAAATATACAATATCAATTGTTTCCTGTTGCAATACAAAAGGGATCAGATGGATTCAGATGTGCAGAGGTGAAGAACACATGTCCACTGCTTATTTTTCTCTAATCAAATAGCTGTCCCAACTCCCATTCTTAATACATCTTGGGTTTTTTAGGGGTTTTTTTACGATTCCTGTAGTTCTTCTTGGCTATGAATATGGGCGCATCTTCTGGAAGAGGTGAAACAACCTTTAATTTTAAAGGAAAGAAAGACAAGGTTAATAGTTTCTTGCAGAACTCAGCCAAAAGAATATGGACTAAGGAGTCCTCTTACAGTGATTCAACAGGAAATGCCTAATGACCATGGGTGGGAACCAATTTCTAGGGTATAAAATACATGTTTCTTTGGAAAATGAAAGTTCAGCTTTTCAGTCCTTTCTGGGATGTGGGGGCTTTCCTAGATAAGCTTCAACCCAACCTGGCAGTTGCAGCTGATTGATAATCAGCAGAAAATTATTTATATTGATCTGCTTTCCACAGAGTCAGCTGCACTTTTGTATAAAGGATGGAGGAGATTTTTGTTTTTGCAGTCACACATCAAGTTTTCTAGTATCTGGAAGATACTGTAAGTTACATTAGGCATATCTCCATCTGATCTTTTGCTGGCTACTTTGCTTAAAACCTATAAAGTGCATGCAAGAGTTGTGGCTTTTGAAATGAATCCCTCAGAGCCCTGCAGAATTGATGAAGGCTGCAGTGAAACAGAGAAGAATTAGGACTATGCTCTTTGGAATTAGAAAATGAATGATTTATTTGTGTTGCATAACAGAAGCAGATCTCCTTTGTGGTTCCTGCCTCTGTGCACTTCTCCTATCCACGCACCCAGCCTGTTGGCTACTTCCTCCTCCTCCGCATCATGTCTGTCCCACCTTGTAGCCCTCTATCGCAATGTCATTCATCATTCGCCCCTGTGGATTCCAGTCAGTGGGCTTCCTCGCCTTGTAGCCTGTGCATATGCAAAACAGGGACATGGAGGGTACCAGAGTCTCACTGCCCTCAGTTCTTGCTCAGTATGCCATGCTGGCCTCCAGCTGCAGGAGAAGCATCTACGGTAAGAATCCTGCTCAACCCTTCAGCCTGTGGGGTCTAGCCTGGTTACATACAGGAGTTGTGAGGAGCTGGCACATGCACAGAGGAGACAGAGGAATAACAGGGCAGTTTCATTTTCTGGGTGGTGGCAGAACATGGGGCAGCAGCAGCGACTGGCCTGCCACTGATGGTGGCACTGGCAACCAGTTGATGGCTGTGGCATGTGCTATTTTTGTGCTTCTCCCCTAAGCATGAACGCCGTATGCCCCCGGAGGCTTGGTGGGCACGGTGACCTCCCGCAGGCAGGAGTGTGGCGGCGGTAGGTGGGGAGCTTCTGCAGGCAGCTGCGGCACTGTCAGCGGTGGGGGAGGCGGCGGTGGCCAGTGGTGATTGCGGACCACCCACAGAGGCTGCTGGCAGTGTTGACAGGATGGGGGGGTGGCAAGCGGCAACTGCCAGGGCTAAATGGACTTCAGGGGACTCATGGCCACCCCTGGAGATAGCACCCTATTACAATCAGCAAAAAGTGCATTCCAGATACAATGACCTTCCCTCACTAACTTTCAAGTCCAGCACATGGACATGAAAAATGCTAGTTTTCATTCAAATACTTGTGTGAATATTTTAAAAAATATGGTCCAAACAGTGTATTGTCCCTACTCTTAGAAATAGCTGAGCTATTTTAGCAGAAGCTTTCCCGAAACATTCAGGCTGAAGTCAGCATCCAGTATGTAAGATTTCAGTATCCCAAATGCTTAAGGTCTGGCCAAATTATATGCAACTGAAAGGTGGGTCTGATAAAAGGCGGCATTGGACAACCTGAATAATAAACACTACTGACAGCTCCTTTTGTAATACAGGAGTTAATTTGTCTGCCATTGAAATATAGCTGCCTCTGGAATGGATCTGCCAGTTGGTTTAATTAGGCAAAGCAACAATGCACAAGTGCTTAGAATGCAAAATGAAACAGAACGTCGTATCTAATGTAAAACACAGGTACGGATAGGAAGACAAGATGTGAAAGGCATCAGTTCTGGTTCTGGCACAGCAAGATAGAAATCCAGGCTACAGTTTACTCTACAGTACGTGGAAGGTGGCTAGGAGGGAAGGAAGATCTGGTTAACGTACCTGATACTTATGGCCACAAGAGGGTATAATTTGGGGTTGTGAGGAATAACCAACATGAGTCCCTCTGTAGGCATACTGCCAGTAGCAGCAAGGGTCAAAGGGATAATATTGATCCTTTATGGAGCAGGCTTACAGTACTGGATCTCCTGAGCCATCCTACTACAAACCAATTAAATGATTTGGGGACATGTAGGACACTGTGGAAAGGCTCATGTGTTGGGTGTTTCCTTAACTAGTTTGCAATTCAAAGGACGCAGTATAAGCTGGGAGAAAAAAGCTAAATACAGAATTCAATTAAGTCTCTATCTACAATACTTTCTGTATTACAGATGCCTTGGGAACAGGGCTTATGAGGCCTAGGGCAGAAGACAATGGCATGTCTATTCACAAGAATGTATAAATATTGTTTAACATTTCCAAGCAGGTGAGTTCATAAGTTAACATGACTGATTGTGGACTGGCTTATTCGTTAGCTTAATATTCAGGAAATGGAGCAATTACCATAGCAACACTCACATCTTCTGACACATATCATGCAGATCATGCAGTCAAGGAAACACAACACACTTTCGCATACATACCCTATGAACTTTTGTATTTTTGATAATATTAAAGAGAAAATATGTCTCCTGATTGACACATTTGCCTGTGGTATTTTTATTACTCCTTTTAAAAATAATAAAAATAATAAAAAATCCTTCCTCTCCCCTACCTGCTTCTTCAAACTGTTTTCTCTCCATCCCACTGAAATGTTGAAAACAGCTCATGCCTCCCCCGGATCTGCGGATATATGTTCCTGACAGTAATCCTACGCTATGCAAATGTGTAAACTGCAAAATGCAGGGGTTTTTTTTAAATTTAAGTACATCCAGTGGAGTCCAAATTCTGAGTACAAGTGCTAAGGGGAATAAAAATCTGCCAGTGCCTGCATAATTATTGTTCTGTTGAGCAAAACCTTACTTCTTTGTTCTTTTAGTTAATCTTCCACCTCCAAATATTTCTACCAACCTTCTCCATTATATATGCAAGGAACAGTTTTTATTGTCTTTCTTCCTTTCTGTCTTTTACTCTGTCTCTGCATAAATCTCTCTTTGCCCAATGTATTTCAAATGTGTAGCCCTAATTCTTTTTCCAGAGTGCCGTTAATTTTAGCTTTCAAATGCAGACTTGATAGACTGGAGGAAAAGGACATGCTCCATCAACCTCTTGCCCCAGATGTCTTTGATCCTGACTGATTAGGCTAATGTAAGGTGAGATTTTGGATTTTTCTTGTTGTGCTGCAGCTTCTCTGAGCATGAGTGATGGAGCCCTTAGTCACCCTCCAGCTTTGATAAAGATTTCAAGTGCCAAGAGCCCGCAAACCCCATTGCAGTTGAGCATCTTGCATGATCTCTCCATTATTTATAGTAGTTGTGGTGAGTGGCATGCTATAATGATACAAAGGAATCTTCTGGCACAAATCTTTGTGGCTGGGCGGTTTCATAAAAGTCAAAGGGTCATCAGAGTGGATGATGCATGGGGCCTGATTTGTAATAATTCATAGTTCTTTTTCAAAACCTATTTTACACAAATAGGTCCAAACAGATGGTATGGTTACCATCTGGGCATGTCTATGCAAGATGCCAAATGCACAGTAGATTGATGCTACTGGGCATTAGCATGGTAGGCAAAACCTGTGCTAATGCACTAATGCACAGTAGCATTAATCTACTGTGCATTAGCATCACAAAAAAAGTGTGCACCGGTACTATTGTGCAGTAGCGCTGATTATAGTGCATTAAAAGTCAGTACCTGTTGCTAACTTAATGTGCCGTAATTACGGCATATTAATGCATGTGTAGATGTGCCCTCTGAATACAATGGTGCAATTGTAACTTCATATCAGCCTTAGGCAATTTTTATACAGCTCATGTGCTGAGGGCAATCTTACCGCAGTGACAGCCTTGAAAGTCTTAATTGCCTTTTTGAATAAAAAAGAACATATTTGATAGCTGCTCATTGACAGGAATACACAATTTCAGTCAAAATCAGTATTAGTTCTGGCCCTGCCCCCTAACCCCACTGGGGCAGAAACTGTCCACTACTGTTTACCCAGAGAATAGTAAATGGAAGATGCAGAAAAAGCCATCACAAGCTAAACCTCAAGGTCCCTCACATGTCCTCGTGGGCAGTAACTGTCACACTGAGCTACATACCTTCTGCTTCGGCCTGTTCCTCCTGACTATCTTCTCCCCTTGGGTGCTCAGTGAGTCAGCTTCAAGAGGAATGCCAGAAACGTAGTCTAGGCAATACCTGGCCCATGGCCTGGTGGTTAGGACAAATTGCCATGAAATGGGAGACTGAAGTTCAAACACTTCTGGATAAGTAATTCTTCAGGCCAGTGGCCCTAATTTCTAGGCTTAGATAAGAGGGCTGTCTTTCTCATCTAGCTATGGTAGTGTTGGAGTTGTGCTGGTACAGGAAATATGCAACCAATGACCATTTCTATGGGTGATACCTTTCACTGAACCAACTGCATGGTTGAGATGCAGTGGGTCCAATACTGTCCTAAAGTTCTGTGACTTACATGGTATTGAGCACATACCCCAATAATTCTGTTCTGTCCTAGACCAGGCATGGAGCAGCTTTCTTAGTGTGCTTATAGGGGAAATGCAGGATGGGCTTAGCTATACAAGTGTCAAATATTGCACTTATATAGTTATGTAAGAGCCACTTTGGCATATAAAGTTGAAATAGGATTTAGGCAATTGTTGACAAAGACCTTGGTTGATTTGAAGGGTGGACA
>NW_005842819.1:577886-584497 GCF_000455745.1 Alligator sinensis | reverse complement strand
AGAGAAGGTTCAAGCAGTCTCTAGATACAGCAGTTGTCTAGATACAGTTATGGCATTGTATATAGATGAGAACCTAGCACCTGCCATGCCAGTTCAGATTGATTCCTGTTCCTAAGGAGAATAGAACTCCATTAGTTAAAAAATAACTTAAAGGCCTGGAACATATAAGCACAGACTAGCTCCAAAATATATGTCCCCATGTGCTTTTAAAAAATGATATTTATTGTTATGACTGGCCCTATTCCTGGAGGGGAAGCCTGGAGACACTTGCTGCTGTTGCAGCTGGAGCGATATGGGGAAGAAGTGGTTGAACAGAAGCTTGAGGGCTGCAACCTGACTCCTGGTGGGCTGCTTCCAGCACACCACAGGTCACCAGTTGGACACCCCTGACCTATGCCATAGGACTATTTCATTCTCTGGCGACTGATATGTACAATAATGACCGAAAGGGACTAATAAACTACAATGGTTGACATAAGAAGTTTGACAGACTGGACTTCCTCTTGCATGTGAAGTCCTTCTGTGTCATTACCCAGGACTGATCTAAAGTTTGGGCCGATACAGACAGAATATTGGACTCAAATGAAGGAGGATAGAGACTCCTTCAGTGTCTCTGCAGCCTTGCCACCTGTGGCAAGTGCAGGCAGGACCTTTATTTTTGAAAGACCTTACAAATGTGCTAGACTTAATGCCACCATGGACTGAACAGTGGATTGAGACCACCATTATCTTTTAATATTGTCTCTAAACCTGCTCTGACACTAGAGGCAGATTTTAAGTAAAATACACTGCTATATATAAGCTCTGTAATCATGTGTTTATCATCCTTGTCCTACCTTTTCCAGCCATTGCTAGACTTGCATTAATAATCCACTCCTGTGTGCCACTGTAAACCACTTCCTATTTGTTTATATTTGTCACCCTTTGCTTGGACCCTGCCTTGGACTGCGGGTGCCTAGAAGGAAAGGAAGGAGAATATCCTGGAGGTTTTATTTTGCCCTCAAGTCAAGGTGCATCTGACATTGCCTGTGCTCCAGTCCTGCTATAGGATTAGAGGTTCTAACAGAGATTGGTCCTAAACAGGCAATCATTGCTTATCAGTCTTGTCATGTTCCCTATAACCACCACAACAATCATGAGCTATTGTCTTACTCAGCAGAGATGATGTTGTTTATTTTGCTCTGTTCTTGCTCACCCATTTCTACTTCTCCTCCCCAGGTTGGTTCTGGGAATCCTAGACAAAGCTGGATGAGTTGTGGACGGAAGCAATTAGCATTTGCCGTGCCCCGGCTGAGACTGCTCTGGCCTGCATCAGTGCTGGTTTCCACTCTTCCTCTAAATCCTTGATGCTGAGTTGCCTAAACACGTTGCCTGAGACCCAGAGGAGTCGACAGTGTCCACAGGCATTGTGTTTGGAGTGATGCACAGCACCTAGTCCAGCTCCTTAGATAATAGGGAAGGAACATGGGATTTACAGGTTCTTCAAGGATATCTTTCCTGGCACTCCAATCTGGTGGAGTCTTTCCTCAACTAACTTTGCTGGCTTCACAATATGAATCCAAAAGCACTTCAGTGTCAAAGGGAGGATCCTTCCCCAGCTATCATCACCAAATAGTAGCATCAGGATGGCTGAGTGGTTGAGGTGTTAGACTTAAGATCCAATGGATGTATATCTACATGGGTTCAAACCTTATTCCTGGTAGCTGCTGTTTTTTAAAGTTAGACATCAGGAAGAACTTCTTTACAGTAAGGGTTGTTAGAATCAGGAATGGGCTTCCAAGGGAGGTGGTGCTCTCCCATACCTCAGGGGTCTTTAAGAGGAGGCTAGACATGCACCTGGTTGGGGTCATGTAACCCCTGTGCTCTTTCCTGCCCAGGGCAGG
This sequence comes from Alligator sinensis, assembly GCF_000455745.1. Lineage (NCBI taxonomy): Eukaryota > Metazoa > Chordata > Crocodylia > Alligatoridae > Alligator > Alligator sinensis. The sequence goes on along the minus strand of NW_005842819.1, from coordinate 582,614 downwards.
GGGTCGGACTCGATGATCTGCTGAGGTCCCCTCCAACCCAAACATCTATGAATCTATGAAAACACAACAGGAGTGATTTACAAATGTTACAGAAATATGTAAGCAGAGGCCACAGCAGGCTATTTATGTTGGCTGGAAATCACGTGGCCTGGAATGAGGGATTGGTTAGTAGGCACCACAAGGACTCCAATGGATATTTTGGAAAGGCACTGGGGGACTATAAGTGCTTATATATAACTGTTGCTTCATCCACAGAGCACACAGGACCTGAAGCACCTTCAGTACTTGATATGCAACTTATGGCCAATGTGTTTAAAAGAACCCAACTTTGTGCTACATGTTTCTGTGTGTGGATAGAAGTCAGATTAAGGGCATCACATGAGTTATAGCTCAGGTTAACTTTGCCACCAGACTGAGGTGCAGCACTGGGGAGAGCTCCCTTTGCCAGAGCCCCAGGTGGCTGGCTGTGGCACCTCTCAGGGAGAGCTTCTTTCCCCCAGAGTACTGCTGGTGCAGCACAGAAAGAGCCCTATGCTGGAAAGAGCCTGGTGTCATCGAATGCAACAGAAGCCACAGCTCTGGAGGCTGGATCCAGCCCACAGGGTGTAGGTGGCTGACCTCTGCTCTATATAACTGTTTCTGGCTAAATAATAGCACCAGAACAGAGCACCTAACTCTCTAACCCCATTACATCAACCAAGTGTAAACATAAAAGCAAAATTGTGATCGTTAACAACTCTTTACTGCACAAAATAAATCAACCAAGAATACTGAATTTGGAAACCTGCTCAGGGAACCTTCCGCTTGCAGAACTAAAATTCTGGAAAAATGCAGAACATAAATTTGCCTGAGTGGCTTTATCAAAGCCAATTGATGTATCCTGTGCATGTAATGTCACACATCCAACCTAAATGTATCTCAAGAAGTACACTGAATGAATAAAAGAAACAAAACATACTACCCATTGTAACAGTAGAGGTAATAGAGATGTAAATAATCTTAGGTTTGCAGTCGCTGATTCTTTTTTATTTTAACTATGTACTAGCGCACATTTAACGCGTACCAGTATTTTATTATTCACCTAGAAAAGGACAGATTTGAAGTTGTACCAGTGTACTTGAGACCAGAATGTGCTTGTAACTTTAATAATCTTATATACACAAATTCAGTGGGTTCTATTTGTGTCAGAAAGTAAACACATATTGCATCTTATTTCTGACTTTCCCACAATATTCCCTTTATTTAGTGCATGCACCACAGAGGTAGAATTTTTATGCATCATCATGGTAAACCTTTTCCTTTTAATATGCATACTATATATAAAATTCTGAATGTGGAAGCCATGGCTAGGTACAATATGAATTTTATGAAAAAGCTGCCATTTTACTATTGTATTATTTTGTTTGGTTTTCAAACACAGCCGGACAAAAAGATTTCTGGCTTATTTTCTTCATTTCTACCATGGCATTTATTGTGCTGAAGCTCAAAACCCTTTACAACTGTGGTTTGAAAAAGAAAAGGGCACTTAAGGGAATAAGACAACAGCTTTCTCCTATGGTTAATTTAAAATCAATTGATTTCCATCTGTTGCTTGAACTAAACAGTGTGTACCACGGATAAAAATAAAACTGCTTATTTTGGGAAAATATATACATTTCCACAAACAGCAAATACATATATATATATGTATGTATGTTTGTATGTATATATTTATTTATATAAATAGTTATTTATTTATTTATTTTTGCTGTTTGTGATTTTTTGTGTGTGTTTCACTGCATTATGCTTATTTCTGTTATTTAAGAGTCCAACTTAGAAGAAGTCATAGTATTCACATAAACCTATTTTGACAGTAAGCATGTAAAGACAATTTTTCTTAGGGCCTTGTTACTCACCATAATTTTAGGTGAGTCCTGGAGCTCTTAGACCCTGGATTGTCTGCACATTCACACCTGAAACTAGTTTTAAGCATGCTTTAAGCAGTTTAAAGTTATGCCACTTCAGGGCAGGTTTATCTCTGATCCATGTTTCCCAGCTTGTGTTCTATTAATGTGTGGCTACTCCCCACAGATAAGATGCCCAAATTACAATCCTCCAGCATCCCAGGATGCAGTGTCCCTCCCCACCTCCTTACTTTCCACTTGCTGAACTCTACTATCCAGGCGGCAGTTCTGACGCCAAGCCAACTCCTGCCTTCCACCTCCAGGGTTGTGACCTTCTCACCCCCAGGGATGCAAACGCATGCAAATGGCCTGCAGAGCATGTGCCAGCTAGCCAGGTCCCAGGGCATGGATGAGTCCAGGAGTGGGGTCTAGGAGGATGGGGGGAACAAGGTAGGGGGCCATATCAGGTCCCTATGAGCTGGGGGTTCCTTCCTGGTGGAGGGTATAGCACCCCCAAAAACACCTTTCCTCATTGCTCCCACCTCCCAGCCATCCCAGAAGGTACAACCAGCACCCTGCACACCCAAATCCCAATGTATTAAAACATGAGACCTCCTTTATTTGACTTCTTCTTTATTTCTTTAAAAAAAAACAACTTATTTTTATTTTATCCTTCAGTGGCTGACTTCCTTCCTTTCACTACCCTTTCCCCAAACCCATTTCCTTTTCACCTCCCATTTAATTACCCACTCCCATCCTATTAGCTCTCCACCTCTCAGCTTCATGTTCACACCCTCTCCAACTCATCTCTCTCACACATCCACCAAGAGCAGGGACAGAAGCCTGTCCTGGCTCACCAGCCCTGTAGTAGAAACTCACAGCTGTAACTCCTAATTGGGCCCCTGCTCACCAGCTCTTTCATGGCAAATCACAGCTGTGTAGGTAGGAAACAGTCAGAGAAGGTTTTTAGCTTTAAGGTGTGATTGCTCCAAACTTGAGCTAGCACAGTAGTCTCCAACCTTTTTAAGTACCAGATCACTTTTTGAATTAAAGTGCAACCCAGGACACTGTGCGCCACCCCTGTCCCCTGCACCCCACTCAGGAGGTCAGTCTATGGTGGAGGGAATGGGAGGGTGGCACACGGTAGATCCTGGGGTGCACTTTAATTAAAAAAGTGATCGGGGACGGGGCAGGGCAGATGGAGGCCCCCATGGTAAGGGAGGGAGTGGAGCAGAAGCAGGGGCAGGGGTGAATGGGGCCCCAACTGGGGCTGTGCGGTGGGAGGATCGGAGCCCGAGCAGCTTATTTAGGCACATGGAGGGGCTCCTGCCACTGCATGCACCCCAGTGGAGGTCTGGGGGGCATGTGCCCCCCCCATCGTGTGTGGGTTGGAGGTGGCTATTGCTGCATGCTGGGCTTTGTGCCCTGATCCCCACTGCAGCTGCCCCAGAAGTGGCGTGATGCCACATCCGTCCTGCTGCTGGGCAGGCAGTGGCTTTGTGCCACTCCTGGAGCAGCTGCAGTGGTCCTTATCTAAACCATCTTATATAAGTAGTTGGATAGACAGGTGGATAGATTTTCTTTCTGGACAAGTTATATATTTCCATCCCTCCTCCCACCAAAGCAATCATTGAATGTTAGAAAATTCAACAGTCTAAATTAAAAACTGTGAATTTTGTTTGTTGTGAGTTTTACGGTAATCTGAGCTCTATGCACACACCTTAGCTCTCACATGACAGTTAGACACCTTGGGCATGTCTCCATGAGTGTGCACACGTGGTTTGCGGCACCTCAAAGCCATTTGAGACACCGCAAATTGCATGTGCTGCACATGCACCCATGTGCTGCACTGCTAACTTGCAGTGTGACAGTTAAAAATAAATGCCACTAAAAATAGTGGGGAGGCGCATGTGGCAGTAGTGTGTGCTGCCAGAAAACAGGTCTTGGCTAGCCAAAGCTATGCTCTAGCTGCTGGCCAGGCTCTGAGCCACAGGCTCGGCACTGCTGCTGCCCTGGGAGGCCCCCAGGGCCCCAGGTAAGGCTGCTGGGGCCAGGACAGGTGCTGGCCCCAGCCCCCCTTACCCCACCTGGGTCCCTTTGCTACATGTTTGAGCATGCGTGCAGTGGCATGCCTGGGGACAAAAAATATGTGCCTCTGCTATTTGTCCCACAGGAAATGCATGCCCCTGCATGTGGACATTCATGGGGATGCACCCATTTACTCTGTCTCAGTGATACATGTGTTTTTGCACATATACAGTATGTTAGGCCAGATATACCAGCCCCCTCCAGTTACTTTGTTTTGCTCCAATAATATAAAGCAGTTGTGAGCCCAGCTAAAGTAGCTGGCTAAACTGGTGTATGCTGCACTGATGCATGCCACGGAATCAGGCCTACCTTAAACCATTATGTAGCTGTGCTTTGTCTGAATGCTTGCTTTCATTGCTGATGGATGGCAGTTACTCAACACCAACATGTACACCTGTACTGAAGCAGGGGGCTCTCTATGATGGAGTCTATCATTTCACAAGCTGCATTCATAATGCAGAATACTGTTATAAAAAAGGGTTAACAGGACTGAGTTCTAGCCCACAGCTATAGTGGGGAACATTTTAGGGGATTCAGTGTGAGTGCACTTTGTTGTAAATCATTCCTGTAAGTAGTTTCATAGGCAAGATACTTACTATATGTACTTGAATCCAAGACAACTTCAATTTTAAGATGACCCCAATACTTAGATTCTACATGTGGAAAATTATAGATTTGATATAATTTTCCTTGTATAAAATCTGATTATTGGAGAGTTGTCTTAAATTTGCCCTCCCCAACTGCTGTGGTAGGGAAA
>NW_005842819.1:574528-577683 GCF_000455745.1 Alligator sinensis | reverse complement strand
CTCCCCCTATGCCTGCCCCCCTGAGCCTGCCCCCCTGCTGACTGGCTCCCACTTTCTACCTCTGCCACCTGAAATCTCACTTAAAAGCCTGTGCAAGGGGTAGCCATTTCTAAACCTAATCACTATCTCCAAATGGCCTTGGCATGCATTGGCATTAATGTGACCAATGTTACCAATTTCTAGGACAGAGCCCAATGAGCTGGTGATCAACGCTTTTTATTTCTTTTTGGCCTGCAGTCACAGCTAGTTCTTCTAGACTGCATGGGGGTCAAGTGAACAAGTGGCTCAGTATGGGGGAAACCATGTGATAGTATTGCCTCCAAAGGAGAGACAATGAACCAGGCATTCATCTGCTGGAGCTTCAAATCTGGGAAGCAATCAACAAAAATATGGAAATCTCACAACAGTGGTCAAAGGCACAAAGCGCTGTGCACACATGCTGGCACTTCATATTACTCGCCTCTAACTCATAAGTATGCAGGGTGATATTTTCAAAGCTGTTGTGAAATTAGTGGGTGTGGACTGGCCAACTCAGATAGTTCTGAAAATTCATCATTTCATTATTACCCCCCAAAACCAATGTGAAGAGAATGTTATTAAGAATGTGAAAGTTAAGAACTCAAGAATTGGGAAATACCGGGTTCAAGGCTGCTTGTGAAACCTTAATTTAGTGTTCCTTGTACATTTGCATTATGATTCATGTTTTAAATATATCCTCACATACTGTATTTTTCCACAGGCTCCTACCTCATTTAGTGCCCAGGATGAATGAGTTTCATTCAATGAGTGGCTAGTTAAGATTCTGGTTTATACTCATTTTAATGTGTAGCACCGCGCCTTATTTACACCAGACCTGAAGACAGAATTATTACTTTTTTCATGGGTTTCCTGATGGGGCTGATCTCCAGAGTAACTAAGTGTTCCATAAATATAAATTGAATTATTTTCCCTAAGCACGGTGAGCTGCAGTGGGTTGAGGTAACCTCATTCAATTTACTGATCTCCAGTGAATCCCCTGGCTTAGCTCCCAGGCAAGTTGTTGTTACCTCTACACCTGTGGGGGGAGAAGAAGGAGGCAATCTTTTTGGCAGATGGCAAACAAATTAGTCTCACACTCTCCTCAAATGCCACTGTGGTCCCCTTCCCTGCCTATTTCACCTGCTCTGCTTTCTGCTCCCTGCCCTATCTAACACTGTGTTCCTTGTCCCCTCCCTAGTCTGCTGCATGCTACATGAAGGCTAGGGACAGAAATTACACATAAACTGGTATAAGTGATAGGAAACAGGTTCAAATCCGTAACACGACAAAAGTTCAGTGCACATAAACTGCTTTCAAAATGGCTGAAACCAGTTTCAAATAAACCTGGATGGATGTAGTTATCAGACTTAACTGATTTAGTTTAAATCAGTTTATTGAACTTCTGTCCCAGATCCCCTCCAGATTCAAGTTAATTCACAGTCCCCCAGCATCACAAGATGCTTTGTACCTCTCCAGCAACCCCCACCTCACAAGGTGGGTGGGCTAGCTTTGGCCCAAGTTGTCTGCTTCAGCCAAGCAAGGAGGCATGCTTTAGCACCCCCTGGCTTCTGGCCTGGGCCACTGCAGGCATGTAGCTGCATTTCCAGAATCAAAAGTGAATGTCTGCTCGCTTGCTTATTGGTCCAATCTATGCAGCTTAGACTAACCTGTGAAAAGTGAATTGATTCAACCTTGACTGTCTGTGTTTAGCCACAGACGCTGCTCTTGCCACTTGCAGCACATGTGCTGCACTCTGCTCTACATATTTCAGGCAGATTCCCTCACTCTCCCTGGGCACCAGTTCAGACTGAGAGCACAGAAGAAACAAATTTCCTGCTCTCTTTGCTCCAGAGGGAAGCTCAAGTTGGAACTTGAGGGAAAATCCTGTGGCTCACTGCCACAAGAAAATCCCACCCAGCTACAAGCTATAACATGCTCCAAAATGCTGGGATCTCAGGGATTTTACCTGCAAAGCTGTGACAAGTCTCAATTGAGTATATGTGAACTGTGGTTTTTCAAAGTCTTATGACTTGGACAAACTTGAGTGGATTTTCACTTGAACTGTAACAGGTACATCCCTGACATAAATGTCATCCTCCTTCCAAATTTCAGGTCCCGTTTCTAAAGTATGGGGGCATCAAAGCTTCTAAAAAAACCCCAGGTAAAATCTTTTGATGTGGGCAAAATCTCTTTTTATATGCTTTATATTGGAAAATGATGAACTGTTCTGCCTGAAAGAGACAGTATGGGAAATTGCAGTCCAAATGGCTAAAGTTTGGCCAAATTAGAAGCAAGTTAATTTTATTCATTACTATTTACCCACTGCACTTCTTCTATCAGAAGTATGGATCATGTAATTCTTAAGAGAAATAATATTGCTCACAGCTGTGTTCTCCATTTGCTAATTTAGCCATGTATATATTTACAACATTGATTTTGCACTGGATACATGGTCTAGTATTTCTTTTCTTTTGTGACTGTGATCCAAAGCGCACAACTAAGTTTATCAGTGTAGTATGAATGTTTCATACCAAACCAATTTCCACTGCATGTATTGCCACTTGCTAAAATTTCCAAACGTGTGCCTAAATCCATATTTGACAAACCTAAATCCAAATTGCCTACCTATGAGGTGGGATGAGCACTCACAGACCCAGAAAAAGGCAACACCACTTGTACTTAGTATCTTTGCAAGTAAGCCTGCTTTCATTTAAATGCCTAACTTTGAATTTTGTACCTACCTTGTCTGATACCTTTGATTTCTATGCATCATCACTGCATTTCCAAGACTGCCAAATGGGGTGTAGAACAAGAAGGAAAAAAATGACCTGGACAGTAGCAACATTCACCAGGCACGTCCACACATGCAAGCACATGCACTTGCAGCAGCTCAGATAGAAGAGGTGCAAATTTGAGCCAGGACTTTTTCCCTCAGTGCCTGGATATGCACTGTGTTGTGGAGCAAATTGTGCCACTCGGGGCAAAATAACCCTGCCTGACTCCTCCCAGATCTGCAGCCAGGGGGAGTTAGAGCCTGGGGCCAGGATAGAGATGAGAAGGAGAACAAGCAGGAAGCTGGAGACAAGCAGGGGAATGAGCAGGAGGCTGGAGACAAGCCTCTGGAGATGAACTGGAGA
>NW_005842819.1:561034-574516 GCF_000455745.1 Alligator sinensis | reverse complement strand
GGTGGGGGGGGGGGGGGCGGCGAGAGGGAGCGGGCAGCGGGGGGAATAAGCGGGGGGTGGGGGAAATGAACGGGAGAGGGGAATGAATGGAGAGTTGGGGAAATGAGCAGGGGCTGGGGCTAGAGCTGGTTGGGGCCTCCCCCATGGTCCCCTCCTCCAGCCCCCCAACCCCCTACTTACCTGGCAAGCTGGGTCCAGGTCCCTGCAGCTTGCACCACTGCCTGCCCCACACTGGCAGGCAGCATGCTTCAGCACCAGGGAAAGGGCCAAACACACAGATGCTCTGGGTGCTGACCAGAGCGTCTCTGTGGAGGACTGAGCCTCTGGTTGCCTCAGGGCATGGTCCAGGATCATGCCCTGCCCCACTTTTTTCCTCCGGGGTATTATTTGACCCCTGGATATCCAGGGGTCTAATTTTGCATTTTTTTTGTTCCCACACGTGCCTCTTGCAGCATCTCAAAGGGGTTTGAGACGCTGCAAGAGGCACATGTATGCTTGTCTGGACGCGCCCAAAGAGAAACCTTTGCATCAATAATGTGCTTCTGGAAGGAGGCATTAGTAATTGAGCAGTATAATAAAGGTATATCAGCTGCAGTCAGAATATGTTCTAGCAAAGTGTGAATTGCTGAACAATATTTCACCATTTCTTACTTTTATTTAACACCTATGAATCACAAAGAGCCAGACCAATAGCCAGTGTTTTGGGAAGAAAACAATCAATATGAGATACAGGTGAAGAAAGCAGACACCGGAAGTCCAGAAGTGAAGAATGAATTATACAGGTTCTCCCTAATAACAGCACTTGGCTGCAACTACCAGAATAGTTTTACTTGGTCTCCCCAACCTAAACCACACTTAATAATACAATTCCAGTACAATATTTGCTGAAAAATGGAGATTTTTAATAGTTTATAGCTAAGCTGAACCTGGATGGACTTTGTCAGTGTTGAATTTCAAAGGTCTGCATCATAAAACAAGAGCATCACACCATCTTCAGTAACAGCTGAAAAAAATCTGTTACAATGGAGAGTATTAGAAAACCTAGAGCAGCAGTGGATCCAGGTGTAGGGTGAGGGTGTAGTAAAACCCCCTATTTTTCTTTTTTAATTTATTTTAAAATGCATTCCCTCCCCTTCCCCAACCATTTCTGACTTTTTCTCTCCCTCTCTATTCCCTATAGATAAGTATAAGTAAGCTAAGATGTAGGATAAGCTTTAACATTTTATTTTAGGTAGTAAGCTTTATTTTTCTCTCCCCTCTTTGTAAATAAGTTACCTGCTATTTTGATATCGATACCCACTGTTTTATAAGTGATAATTATTATGTTTGTACTGATTTTATATTGTGTGATTACTGTTTTAGGCCTATATATGTAAGTTAACGTAAATCATGTCAAGTTTCCATTTCGTATGTCAAGCCTCCATCTTGTGTCCTCTGCCCAGGCATCCGCTGTGTTGCAATTGGATAATTCATGTACTTCTCCCATGTAAATTGGTTCCTGGATGAATGAGAGTGATTGGGAATGATTGAAATACAATGGTAGCAGGCCTCTACTTAGTGGCCTGTAATGACCAGGCCATCACCTCGCATTGATTCATCCAGGAACCACAGACCTCACCCGGGAACAGAGACAAGAACCCAGCATTTGAAAGACAAAAGACCCTGCAGAACCAGCAACTCTTCCATTGTACCCCACCATTACAGACACCTGAAACTGCACATCCCTGCATGGAGCACACATGCTCAGTACGCCAGGGGCTGGCCCTTGCCTGGGCATGCCTCAGCCTGGATAGGTAGCTATCACCCCCCCACCCCCTCTTCAACCAAGGACTTGGACTCTGCTTCTCTTCCCTACCTGGACTCCATCCCTTCCACTGAGTCTCTTTCTCCTGCTGCCATTGTGAGTGTGTGTGTGTGTGTGTGTGTGTGTGTGTGTGTGTGTGAACCAATAACTTCATGTGATTGTGTAGTGTGTTGTCTGTGTAAGAAAACTGTTATTTGGACCCCTAAATTCGGTTTTGCTTTACTATGGTTTGGCCCAGCTCCAATCTCTGCTCCTCACCCCTCTAACTTCTGTCTCATTTCTCCCTCTCCTGCTTCTGGCTCACTGCCACCTCCAACACCTGTCTTGAGCTCCTTTCTGCCTCCAAACCCCTGTTTCTTTGCCACTGTCTTATCCCCACTGCCTTTTCCTTTTCCCCTGAGCAACCAGGTTTCTGCCTCAGTTTCTTTCCTGGCCGCCTCCTCCTTGCCACCACTTATCTGCCCCTCCCCCCCCCAAAATCTCAGCTGTCTGCCTCAGTTTCCAGCCCCAGTCTACCTTAAGTAAACCCAAGTCTCAGGTCCTCAGCCAAATTCTCTGTAGTCCACTGGTTCTAATCCTGGTTCTGGCAACTTTCACTCCCTACACTTTAACTCTCTCTCTCTTACCTGAACCTTCCTCTAAGTATCCCAGGTACTCCAAGTACAAGCATACACACTGTACCATCCAAATTAGGAACTTACCTGTGTGTATGTGTAGGTGGGTTGTATGTGTGTGAACTGGTGGGTGTGTGTGTATATATTTGGGCAGGGGGCTGGACTCAATGATCTTCCGAGGTCCCTTCCAGCCCTAATGTCTATGAAATATATATATATATATATATAGCCTTGTGTGTGCATGATATATGTATTCGTGATCTGTGTCTAACTTCTGGGGTGTATAGTGTATGTGCTTGAATTGGTGATAGGTATGCATGTGCCTAGGCTGGTTTGGATGTGTATGGCCCTGAGTTGGTAGTGTGTGTGTGTGTATATGTGCAATTGTGTCACAGCCTCCTGTCTAAGAGTGCAATATTGAGATCCTGAGAGTTGGCCTGACCCCAGAGCAACAAGGGGGGGGGGGTGCAATCACCCCCACCTTTGGCTGTTTCATACATGCATAGTAAGCTTTGAGCCCATCGGTGTGGGCTCCTGCCAGACTTCCTTATGGGTAGTGAGGATTATGAGCTTGCCAGCAGGTCCATGCAGGCTCTCTCTGGAGCCTCCATTTTTGCTGTGACTTCAAAGCCCAGAGGGTGAGTGCCACTGCTGCTCATCCCCTTTTTTCCCTGATGCTGAATTCAGTGGGAAGGGGATGGGGTGAGGGGGGAGGAGGAGGAGGAAGGTGGGACAGACAAACAGTGACAGCACTCACCCCCTGGGCTCTGAAGCCCTGCAAAAGTGGTGGCTCTGACCAGAGCTCACACCAATCAGCTGGTGAGGTCAGAGCTCACTGTGCATGTTCAGCACAACCAAATGGGGGTATGGCTGCACTGATTTATCCCCCACCCCTGGAGCTGCCATTTGTAGTAATAAGGGTTAACTTCCTTACTGAAGAGTGATGTCATCCATAGGAAGTGATGGGCCAACCATTTTGGGTCAGCAGTTAGTTCATAGATTTCATAGACACTAGGGCTGGAAGGGACCTCGGAAGATCATCAAGTCCAGCCCCCTGCCCCAGGGGCAGGAAGTCAGCTGGGGTCATAGGATCCCAGTAACAAAAACATCCAGGTTTCTTTTGAAGGCGTTCAAAGTAGGTGCTTGAACCACCTCCGGCTGCAGGCCATTCCAGACCTTGTTCAGGCTCAGACAGTTGTTACAATAAAGGCTTAATGAGAGCAAGGAGTCTCCCTGCCTTTTCCTAAGATCCACACCGTTGTGAAGGAGCTATCAACTCACCTATGATGATATGGTATCTGCAATGGAATTTAACATTACCACTTGCTGTGGAGCATTCATTCATTAATAACTGTACTGGCCATATTGTTTAGGCACAAGAGTGTCAATTTAAGAGCACTGTTGGAGATTTTGCTGTTGAAGTTTTTTCAAAAGAACACTTGTCAAAGTTTTAAGAATTAAAATTTGTCCTCTGCTTTTTTACTACAGATTAATATGCTACGTGGGACCCATCTGGATTGCCAAAGTTGACTCTATTTTACATCAATCATTGTTATTTTAAAAAGCAAGCAACCAAACAGTGGTATCCCAAAATCTTTATTAGAAAACACCAACAATCACCCCCCCAACTGTCATATTAGGACGTACAGCCACCAATGCATTGACAGTAAATCACCCTGAAAACTGCACAGCAGGTTTTGCAGTTAAATCCACAATTTACACAAGCAAACTTCTAGTGCTAGAGGAAGGCCACTATTAAACTAAATCAAACCTAGACAATGTCCCTTTAATTAAAATAACATGTGTAACATCGCATGTGCAAAATGCTTTACAAAAACATATTTGTATATATGTAAAGTTTAGTATAGATGTAAAGTATATGTGAGCTGAACATCCAGGCATGTGTACTTGTTAAATTACTTTTTCATAAGAAGCTCTTATTATTAATAATAATTCTGTTGACTTTTTTTTTTAATTCCTACTGCTTTTCACAGCAGTGACATTTCCCTTTTAATTATCAGAAAATCAAATAGAATTCAGTAAATCTCAGTTTAGAAGGCAGCAGTCAACACTTGAATACACCTTAGCATGTGCTTAACTTTATGTGTCTGCTGAAGAGCTAGCAGATAATGAGGATGAGGAGGGCGGGTGCAGTTGCACCCCACTCTGACTCCTGCTCCACCCAAGCAAAAACCAACTACACAGGAGGGGCAGCAACATTTCTATTCAGATAGTGCTGAGAGAGTCAATTGACTTCATGGGTTATTATCATCTCCCTAATTCCCATTAATTTCTCTCCACTCCACAGGTGTTAACAACCCTCTCTCCTTTTTAAATGGTCTTGATGGTTCACTATTCAAACCATTCTCTCTTTTGTTAGCTCTTCCTGCTAATGTCCCCCTCCTATTTTACAGCCCTGCAGACTGTTTTTAGCTCTAGCTAAAAACCTTAACTTAGGTGTGTGGTAATATTAAGTCAGGCATAGAAATGACTGACATTGAAATACTGGAGGCACTGTCAAGACACTCAAGAAGGGCAGAGTTTGTCTGATTAATCTAGTGGACTAATGATATAATATCCTTTGAATTTATTGCCTAGTTTGTTGTGCTTTCTACAACTTCATATATACTCTATCACATTGGTGCTCAACCTTTTTCCCTAGTGGGCTGGATGGTCGTTCTGATCCAGCACCTGGGGCTGGTGCAGTGGGCACTATCTGGCCACATGGAGACAGTAGGGAGGCAGCCCAGCCTCAGCCCAGCCCCACAAGTGTGGGAAGGAGGCCACATGGGGGTGTGGGAGACAGAGGAGGGGGAGGGGAAGGGGAAGGGGAAGGATGTGACCTGGCCAGGAGGGTGAAGGGGGCATGGCTCAGCCTTGCAGGGAGAAAGGGGCTTGACCCAGCTCTGCAAGTAGGGAAGGGGGCATGACCCAGCCCCAACTCAGCCCCACTGGGGAAAAGGGGGCATATCTCTGTCCTGCAGAGGTAAGGGAGTGTGGCCCAGTTGCAATGTGGCCCCATCAGGGGCAGATTAATGCATGGGCCTTTGGGATCTGGGCCCAGGGGCCCCTACCAATCAGGGTCCCCCTGGGATGCCAGGGGCAGCACGACCTGGGTGGGCATCCTGGCTGTGGGCATCTGGGACAGGCAGCGCGCACCTCCTCCCCTTCAGCCAGGCCAGAGCCAGGGGCTGGGGGCAGGCACAGGGCTCCCTGCAGGCAGTGGTGATATCCCAGGGCTGTCTACTGCCAGGAGGCCCCATGCGTGTCCCTGTTCCTGCTCCTTGCCATCTGCAGGTGGCCACTGGCACCAGCGTCACTGGGACAGCACTGGGCAGCTCAATCCTGCCCTGCCTTGCCCAGGCCAGCAGAGGGGCAGGTGGGCAGCTAGGGGCAGAGCTCATGCCTCTCCCCCACAAGCTGGCGCCATCCCCAGCCCATCCCATGGCACTGGCGGGGGGCACAGCCCCTGCTGTGGACACCTGCTTTTCAGAGGGGCTGGACTGGGGCTGGGGCCACCTTCACCTCTGTGGTACTCATGCCACCTGGCTTGTCCCGGATGCACTAAAGAGGCTGGGAGGGCCGAGCTGCAGCCCCCTGGCAGGCACAGTGGGAACCTGTCCTCACCTGGTGGGGGTCTTCAATTTTCTTTTTGCCTAGGGCCCCAATAAATGTTAATCTGCCACTAGGCCCCATGGGTGGAAAGGGGTATGGCTTGGCTCAGACCAGGCTCATGGGGCTTGGGGTTTGGGAGTTTAGCAGGGGCGGTGGCTGCATTAATAGCCACTGCTCCTCCACCACCAAATTTGCCAACCCCTGGGAAGCCCTGTGGGCCAGATGCAATGGCTCCCTAAGTTGCATTTGGCCCGGGAGTCAGGTTGAACACCCCTGCTCTAGCAAACATTTCAATAGTTACATATTTTTGCTTTGATCTTAAACTGAATAATATATTGCTAACCTCCTACCACATTAGTAAAGAGTTTACTTTCTTTTTACCTGGAGAAAAAATTGTGTTCTGCTGTATGTGATGATGTCCCACACCCCGTGCACCCATCCCCCTTTTCAAAATCCTAGATCCACCCATATTAAGGGCTTTCTTGAATTGGGGCCTGAGTGTTTTCTCTTTGGTACAATGTTAACTGTTATGAATGAAGGTCCCAGGGTCAGGTCTTTTTCAATCCTTTTGTACATGATATTGCTTACATAACACAGCTACTTTTATAGTCAAAGTCACAGGAAACCCGCCCCCCAAAACCATAGAATGGAAATAATGCTGTCATTGACAGCTCAACTCACAAAAACTAGAAATAGAATATATATACACAATCAACACATCTTCTCCAAAGCAGTACCCAGAAACAGAATCCTGGGGATACTTTGATCTTTATTTATGTGTTCTTGCATTTAACAAAAGTTCCATCATTTACAGATAATCTTTAATTGCAATTAATTGATATAACTCTTAGTATTGCCTACCCACTATATACAGTTACATTAAATAATGAAGTTTGATTGGATTCTTCTTTCAGGTAAATTTATGTTGCTATCTTTTAATAAAGCTTTAGAGTGCACTTTGAAATATAAAGGATTATCATATTTACCCAAATCAGGCCAATCTGCTTAACTTCTTTCCAAGCAATACAAAGAATTGACTCATTCTCTCATAATAAATTAAAAGGCATTTACATTGACATAGGTTGTAATACTTGTTGAAAATGTTTTCGAGATAATATAGATCTTAGAATACACAGCACATGCGAGTATAGGAAAAAGGGGGATTAAAACATGGTTAGTGTTATTAGCTAAAAGTACTTTCTACCTATATAAAAAGACGATGATCCTTGCCCTGAGTACAGGGTCCGTATAAACAGCTTGCCAAAAGATTCTTCTCCAAGCCAACCTCTGTTGGTGTTGAGAAATCTTCTATGGAATAACAGGCAATCTCTGCCTGTGGGTATTTAATGCTCAGTCCAATTTAGGCTTTTCTTTTCCTTCTTCCGTACCTGGAAACATACAGAGAACTTTTTATAATACCTGACTGAACAAACATTGATCGTTGACTTAGAGACGTTCTAATACATTAATTCTGCTTTTTTCTTTTGTTGCTGTTGCTTTCCTCTGTTTGTTAGCAACATCCGTCAGATTTTACTTAACCTGCTGAGAAGGAAAAGAACATCTGCACACCTGATATCAGTGTTTGTCTGCTAATGAAGTACATAACCCTTTCTCTCCCAGGACCCTTTTTAGAATTGCAGTATGAAACCCCTGTGGCACAGTCTGCCTCTGACTACTTCAGGGGAGCGAGGATAACTATCACCTTGAGCTCCCACTGCTTATATATAAACAAAATAGAGTGGATTCTATTATGGCTACCAGTAGCTGAAGCTAAACGGTTACCTTTAAAAAAAAATAGATTTGCAAAACCATAATTGTCTTCAATTCAATAAGCTTTTTTCCTCTCCAGTCTCAGATTTTTAAAAACTCTGTAAGCAGAACTCTCTTTCCCGAAAGCACACAAAGAATCAATTATTGCTAAGAGTTTCTTCCGCCCTTCTCTTTAATGCCCCTTCCTTTCAGTGACAGGTAGCAGGAATATACAGTATATCCTCTTAAGACCTGCCTGTGCAGCAGAACTCCTCTCCCTCTTGTCTGTGCTGAAAGGAGGCTGGGATGGGCAAAAGGGTGTATGTATTCTTCTGGAGATAAAAACATCCATCTCTTTCAGGTGCATGTTCCTGGGCAATGATTTGTCATTAGATTCTGGCCAAAGTGGTATTCTTTTGTTCATTTTGTTTCTTTTAAGCAAAGCTCCCTGCCAAACATCTCAACATAGTATAAAAATGTTTCTTTTGGATGCTTGCAGGACTGTTGTAGATTGCAAAAGAAAAATATCTCAGGACTTATGGAGAAAGGGAAGTAATTTTTGAAAGCAAAAGGAAAAGGACACCTGACCATAAATCATATTACAGTAAAATCTCTATTATCTGGCATCCCTGAGGTAAGGGGATTGCCGCTTATGGAAAAATTCTGGTTATCTGAAACCCCCTGGCAGGGCTTTCCAGATAATGTGGAGTGGGTGGAGGGTTGGCGGCCGCATGAGGAGTGTGTGTGTGTGGGTGGGGAGTTGAGGCTGTCTGCAGAGTGGCAGCAGTACAGGGTGGTGCGTGGCAGCCACCTCCGCATGCAAAGTTCCCCCCTCCCCCTGTGTCTGGCCGGCCCGTTAATGGAAATTTCATTTAATGGAATTTCTGGTTAGTTAAATGCTGGATAGTGGAGATTTTACTGTACCTGCTAATGGAATACATGCATGAATGGTAGTTCTTTCCATGGGCCATTTTGTAAATGTATCACATTGCTTGCAAGATGGGGATAACAGAAAGGCATCTGCAGAGGTGACTTTACTGAAATAAACAGGGATCCAGGTTTTCCGTTCACCATGGTAAAATGTGGTAACATGCAGATTTTCTCATTTTAAGGAGAAAAACCTGGATTATCTCCTTTAAAGAAGAAAAACATAGGAAATGGTGGGTTCCAGCCTGAAAGGGGCTGGGGGGAGCAGGGGGTGGAAGGCAGCTGGACCCACTTGCTGGTGAGTGAAAGGGGCAGGGGTAGCTCTGATTTTCCAGGACAAAAAAAACCCCAAAATCAAATGCCCAAATGTATAGGTATTTATAATTTATTATAATGATAGAGAAACTGGTAGGCTTCCAAATTGCTTTAAAATGCTAAATATATCAATAAAACATTGTGTTCAACTGTTACCTATACATATATATGCACACACACACACACATATATGCACACACACACACACAGAGTAAAAGCCACATTATCCGGTAGTTTATAAACCAGTATGCTTCATTAACCGGCATGCCAGTCGATGCGGCAAAAACAAACCAGCACTTCTGGTTTCGCTCCCATGGCCTGGGGCAAAGCAGCCTGCGTGGGGGCCCCCTTCCCTGTCCCCTGGCACACCGATGCTAGGGAGGGGCAGTGGCACGCTGGACGCTGCCGTATTTGGTTATCTGGCACCCCCCATTCCCCATGGGTGCCGATAACAGTTTTTGCTCTGTGTGTGTGTGTGTGTGTGTGTGTGTATAGTGGTGTTTCATTTTAATCATGGATAAATGCAGTTCTTGGCGGTTTTAATCAGAGAATTTGCAATCCTCAATCAGAGAATCTGCTATTTTTAAGCAGAGAAAACCAGGATCCCTGGCAATAAGCAGTAAGTAAACAAATGGATTGAACGTTCCCAGCAATCTAAACACAATAGGGTGGGTTATGTTGGCAAACCAAAAATAATAGGAGAGCCATAGTCAAAGGTTTTAAAACCAAAACAATGGGTTGGCTCCAAAAGAGTACAATTGGCTTAAGAGCCTGCTTTGGAGCCAATCTGGGGTCCCTTGTGTCTTTTGCTGTGAGGAACTTTTCCAGTGGTTTTAAGTAAAATGCTTTATTTTTCTTTTTAAAAGAGCCTCTTTCCTTTCTTCTGAAATATTCTGCTGCAGATGTATCAAACAGTTTGGCATAAAAGTTGGTATCTTCAGGACTGTGGGTAGGCACTGGCCTGTAGAAAGGGCAAATTTTTCCTTGCCTACCATGTTTGTGGTTTAACTTGGAAAAACTAACTACAAATCATTTTGTCAGTAGTGAGGTTTCACTTAATGCACCTCCGGAGGAAAAGGAAAATAAAAAAAAATTGAAACCTTCTCAAGTCAGATTGTTTTAATTTTAAAGTTTGAGAGCTCAAAAACCCCCTTTTAAATATATGGTTTCCAAATATTTTTTTTCCAAACCTTACATGGTGAGCGATCACCATGATTTTATTTTTCTGCTGCTTGCGGTGGGCTAACCATTCACTTTCACTTACATTTATGTACAGCCCTTTAAACATGGCCATACAACAGGTGACTCATGGCATTTGTAGGCTGGCAAGTGGTTGCTCCACAAAGGAATTTGGATCAATGTCGCTTAATCACACAGAAGTCAGATCAGAGAGGAGCTTATGGCCTGGGTATTATAGAATTATAGAAAATTATGATTATGGCTAGAACAACCTCTGTTCTCTTGCAGCAGAGAAACAAAGCAGCCAGAGATTCTATTATATATGCTGTGGAAGGCTGGTGGAGATGTTCTTTTAGCTACTTATTCATGAAGTTAACAAGAACACATGCTTCATCATCACATGATTATATTTTATATTACCTGGGACTTGTATAAAGTGAACCCTTCTTCCTCGTGGCAAGCTTGTTCTTTAAAGCATCTTTCCTGCACTACTGGAAGATGAGGCAAATGCCAAGAAGTCTGTGTAGTTGATATCTATGAAGGGATTGGGTTGAGAAAATAGGTGCCTGATACCCAGACTCTAACAATGGATAAGCAGCAGATGGAGCCCACACAGGAACAGTTTTGAACCTCTTGTTTCAACATTGTACCTGGAGTTTAATTCTTCATATTGTATTTTATGTAGAGAATTACAGCATTGTAGCTACTTTACTCTGACTTACTGAAGGGGAGTAAACCATGAGGATGAGTTAAGCAGGATGTATTTTTAAGTTTTTCCTTACTACTACAGTGATTAGTAGTTTGAGTGAAGTAGATTGATATTATTTGTGCAGAATTAATCAACAGCAAGTTTATCTGTTATACCTTTTATATGGCCTGTTTAATATGGATATGCTTAATTTCTTTGAGTAAATTGATTTATAAACAGAAGAAACATTATGCCTGAAAGTATTTTTAATAAGCACATCTCCCTAATCCTAAGCATATCAGTACAATCATTTCCACAAAATAGCACTTTCTTCTAGCTTGATTTAACTGGTTCATCAGCTAATAAAACCAAGTGGGTTGTAAACCTTTCAGGTAATTGCCAGCAGCTCTTAAATTAGTATTAGATGTTATAAAAATGAATACATATTCATAGCTAATCATGTTCTCTGGCAAGCATTTCATTCATTTGCCTATTTTTAAGAGAAAAAAGAAAAAAGTTACAATGACATTTTCTCATTTCCCTTTTCGGTTTTCTAAAATTCCCATTGACTTCAATGGGATGGGTTCTAGACCCTAAAGAGTAATTCCATCATTTAGTATTCCCCAAAATAATAAATACTTACATTTTTGTGTATCCCAGATGTAATTATTCAGAACCTCTCCCAGCAAGTAGAACACATTAATGATTATGGTGACAGTTGCAAAGAAGATGATTTTGGCACCTGGGCTTATGTAT
Organism: Alligator sinensis; assembly: GCF_000455745.1. Classification (NCBI taxonomy): domain Eukaryota; kingdom Metazoa; phylum Chordata; order Crocodylia; family Alligatoridae; genus Alligator; species Alligator sinensis. Next base: position 562,869 of record NW_005842819.1, on the reverse strand, counting down.
TCCAAGAGAGGGTACACCCAGACTCCTGTTACATGATGAATCCAGCACACCCTAAAATGAAATCAAAAGGAGACAAAAGCAGATATTGTCTTTATGCTGTTTTTGAAAGTAGTTTGAGTTAGAGCATTTATTGACTCCAGCTTATCAATCAGACATGTAGTCTAAAGAACTGGAGGTTGCAATCACATTTTGATCCTCAGGATCACCTTCTAAAACAGGGGTGACAAGAGGAAGAAACAAAACTAGATTTACTGGAATGCTGTTCCCCCTTTTGACCTGAGCCAATTTTCAGATTTTATGGGTTGTTTCAGCGAGAAGGAGAAACTGACAACAGAGTCAGGTATTTCTTTGATGCGGTCCTGTTGGGTTATATAAAGAATGTACAAAGTCCTAAATCACTGAACATAGCAGACAGCTAGGGATAGTATCTTTGCTCCCAATTTTAAACCTCTTTCGTCCAATATTTCATTCAAAGTGTCTTGGTTTTCTTCTCATGGCCTTGTTACTGGGACTCTCTGCATCTGGGGCTTCTTCATTTCTGCTCTGTTTCATTTGGTATGTTTCCACTGCTTCTGTCTCACACAATGTTCCACTAATCAGTGTTTTCTACTAGCCCTGCATTTAGTTTATCACTCTCCAATATCACTCTTCTTTGGCCACATAGGGCACCGATAGTGATGGTTTGTTGTACGATCGGGCGTTCTATAGCCATGCACTGCCAGACGTGCACAACTGCAAAATGCTTTAAAAATGCCTGATCGCATGACAATCTGAACCGCCATTACATGACGGTTCAAATGAAGGCACTCCAAAGCGAAGTGCTTTCAATAAGTCTCAGTGCATGCCGGGAGCAGGTCTGGACTGAAGTGGCGCTGGGACTTACATCTGGGGCTTGCCCAGCCTGTGCTGGAGGGTAGGGTGAGTGAATTGGATCCCCTCAAGATGGCTCCCCCCATCTTGGGGGATCCTGCAAACTGCCATGAGTTACAGCAGGGAGTTGCATATCTGCCAGTGCCCATAGTTCAGCTTCCATAGGTGCATGTGTTGTAGGTGGTGATTCCTACTGCTTCAGCTCCCCTGTTCCAAGAAGGAGCTTGATTGTTTCTTACATTTATCCTGCTTGAAGGGTAATGATTATGTCTATCAAAGTAAATCAAACTTTGTGCAGCCCCACAATATGGTGCATATAAATGGAACCCAAACAGAGGAGGAAATGTTGGAGGCACTCTCAAATTTCCAGCACTCACTGGCAGCTCAAGTTGCTGGTGTCTTGATCATGCCAAGCTCAACAGTCTCCAAAAAGCATTTTGAGTACATTTTCCTCTGTGCAAAATTTCTTGGTGATGTGTGCTGGTGGATGTTGATCTGCGGGCGTGTTTACATGTGCACAGTAGCTTCACAGTACGGGTGCACGTCTACATGTGTGCGCCTAAACTGAACAGTAATTATGGTGACATGCCAACTTGGGTGTAAATTTACTCCCTGCATCATGCTCCCTGAATCATGCAGGGAGCAAATTTACACCTGCTTAGTTACTGTGCAGTAAGGCACATGTAGATGCCTTACTGCGCAGTAATACTGTGTGTGTGGACTGACTTAGGAGTAACTTTACTCCCAAGTTGGAGCACACACAGTGTTACTGTGCTGTAACATCTACACATGTAGACACCGATCTAAAAACTGCTTACTGCACAGTAACTTGCTGCACAGTAAGTTCATGAGCAGTTAATGCATGTGTAGACACACCCTGTATTCCCTAAATAAGGAGTCTACATTGGCTTTCTGAGATGGTAAGTGTAATGTCAGAAAAGAGTTGAAAAGGTCAGCATACTCTT